>NC_137909.1:19300852-19345852 GCF_963457725.1 Sprattus sprattus | reverse complement strand
TGTGAATAAAGCATGTCTATGAATACATATGTTCCTACATGTATTGGCCACACTATGACAGACATTTGTGCTGATTGGCAGCAGAGTGCAGCACAAAGAAGAGATTGTAGTTGTGCTTACTGTAGTTATGCTGCGCGTATTTGTGGATGTTTGTGTGTGAGTGGGCTGCCACGATGACGACAATGATGATGATGATGAGTATGACAAAGGGAGGGAGGGAGGGAGGGAGGGAGGGGGTGGTTTCTTTTAATAATTCAACACCCCACCACCCCTCAACGTTCATCTCTCAGAGAGGACGTCGTCAGTCATATTTCTCTCGCTCGAGTTCATTAGTACATAGAGCTCTCTTTGTTCCCACCTCAGCTGCTTAAAATAAACACACCCTCGGACCCACAGACCACGCCATACACACTTACACACACACCAGCCTATAACATACAGATGACATAAAAATCTAATTCCTACTTCCATATTACTAACATGATAGAGCTGTGGGTTGCATATTGCAGTCACTGCCATGGTAATCAGCTATATGTCTCCTTAAAGGATGGTGTGATTTGTCATTGCTTTCCCTCTCTCCTTCCTTTACTTCCTGTCTTTCTTCTTTTCTCCATCTCTCCTTTCTTTTTCTTCCTGTCTTTCTTATTTTCTATACCTCTCTATTTCTTTTACTTCCTGTCTTTCTTATTATTCTCTCCATCTCTCCATTCCTAATTTTCTTGTTTTCGACTCCTCCTTGTTTTCCTTTTCTGTGGTTGGTGGTGTGGTTGCCTTTCGATTGTAGAAACAATGATGTGTGTAATGGATTTGGCATATTTGTTTTGATGTGCACAGTATTTTATATTTTGCACTTTTGAGTATGTGTGTAACATACAGTTGTGTATACAGTTACATTAGCTGCTTTGTGCATCTGCTCCAATACCTTTGGTGTTTCTAAGGCCATTTACATTTGGTGATGCATGTACTATATTTGGTTTATCTAACATTGTGCACATTGGATCTGTTGCAGTTGACATTATGTGTGTTGGATCTGCTGTAGTTTTTGCTGTGATGAATATTTTCACATTGTCTGTGTCGGATGTGCAGCAGTTTGTGTTGTACGTTTGATTTCACGTTGTGTGTGCTGGAGGTGCAGTAGTTTGCGTTGTGCAGTTGATTTCACGTTGTGTGTGTTAGATGTTAAGTAGGTGGTGTTGTGTGTTTGATTTCATGTTGTGTGTGTCGGATGTGTGCAGTAGTTTGCATTGTGTGCTTTATTTCACGCTGTGTGCGTTGGATGTGCAGTAGTTTTTGTTGTGTTTTATAACACGTTGTGTGTGTGCTGGATGTGCAGTAGTTTGCATTGCGTTTGATTGCACGTTGTGTGTTCTGGATGTGCAGTAGTTTGTGTTGTGTGTTTGATTTCATGTTGTGGGTGCAGTAGTTTGCGCTGTGCGCTTTATTTCATGCTGTGTGCATTGGATGTGCAGTAGTTTTTGTTGTGTTTTATAACACGTTGTGTGTGTGCTGGATGTGCAGTAGTTTGTGTTGTGTTGGATTTCACTTTGTGTGTGTGCTGGATGTGCAGTAGTTTGTGTTGCGTTTGATTGCACGTTGTGTGTGCTGTATGTGCAGTAGTTCGCGTTGTGCGTTCAAGGTCTCAGTTTTATATTGTATGATGCCGTGTTTCTTAGCAAGGGCAAGGCTGCTGCTTTGTGTACTACAGTAGGAGGAGCTTGCGTTGTGTGTATAAAAGTGGGCAGAGCTTGACATGTATGTGTCAGTCGACACTGTTAGCATGTTTGTCTGTGAACCAAAGGCTGGCATTGTCTGTATTCGATCACTGGCATTGACCAGTGACACACTGGCATTGTGTGTATTGCTTCAGGTTGAGCTGACGATGCCTATACCTGTGTTAAATGAGCTACAAGGGTCAATCTCTGTATGTTTGTTAGGAGAGCCCTGCCTAGGTGTAAGGGAATGGGTAAAAGCTGGCAGGTTGGATGAGTTTGTCTAAGCTGGTAGATGCGCCTCGGCATGGTAAGAGCGGGCACAGCAGCGGGTATTAGTTTGCTGCGCGGCATGCTCTGCGCTGGCAGGCTCGCTGCTGTGTGTGTCTGTGTGTGTGGAGGGGGGGTGGGGTGGCAGGGCAGGGAGGGAGGGAGGGGTGTGTGCAGAGCGAGCAGCATGTTATGCAATCGCAGCATCAGCGGGCGAGACATGCCCACTGCAGCACCACACTGCATGCCATGAGAGATCAGCAAACAGGGTGCCAACTCTGCCCAGGATACCCAGCTCCGTCTCTTTAGCTCCTTCTCCATCTATCTGCCTGCTTATCTATTTATCTATCTACCTCCAATTCGGGCTATTTTGTCTCTCATGACGTGTGCATGTTATCCATGTGAAAGTATACGGAAGAAACAAGCCAGGTGAGGAGTGAAGTCAGCAATACAAGGGGAGATTGATTCACTGAAAGTGCGTCTGTTCAGCCAAAATTGTCTGTAAAGTGACCCTGGCCATGTGAAGCTGCATGCATGCCTGTCCTTTGATTTTATACGTACTGTCCTCAACATGGACGACTGGACTGTGTGTGATGATCACACAAAGACAGACTCACTCACACACACACACACACACACACACACACACACACACACCATCACAGAAGCACAGTTTGAGGTTTTAAACTGCATATCTACATGTAGAAAACGCTAGAAAAAGCACACACTTACACAACTACACACACAGGCACAGCTAAAGGGCATCTCTGGTAAGAAACTAACACAGCAGCACGCACACATTTGCATCCAAATACAAACAAATCCACATAATAACTATAAATATTTGTAAATCTTCATACAAGACTAGGATATTTGTTTGAACTCTCCTCACCTGTAATCATGTTATTGCGTCCTTCCTCTTGCCCTGCAGCTTCAGGTCTTACTCCTCCTGGTACCCCTAAGGTGGCTGGTCTGTGTTTTTATCCTTGGAAAAGGGAGGTGGGGTGGTGCTTGCTTAGATATGAAGTCCTATTTATTTCACACCGTTAGCAACATCTTGTGATGAGTTAGGTGTTGACTTGGCAAGCCAAACACTCCTCCATCTTCTGCAGGAAACGAGGCGAGGGAGGGGAGCTGGTACTCTTGCACACAAGGCAGAGAGAGGGATGGACGAGGAACAAGGAGGGGAGAGGCTGCTCACTGCCTCAGAAGAGGTCGAGGGGGTCGGTGGTAGAAAGGTAGAGGATGATGGAGGGATGGCGAGAGGAAGATGGAGGAGAGACGAGTGCGTCACGGCGGAGTCGACCAGCGCTGTGTTGCGCTGTGTGTTTCTCTTTCTATTTCACCGTTTCTCTCTGTGCTCTCTTCCTTCTCTCCTCTTCTCTCTTTTCCTCTGCTCGTGTTGCTGTGCCACCTCTCCCCTTTTTCGTCACGCGGGATCTTTCTTTTCCCGTCGGTCAACGTGCGGCTCTCTCCCCATCGCTCCTCGCGCGCTGGGTCCACGGAGGTGTTGTGTAATAAGGTGTGTGTGGTGACCTGCGTCCAAGCTGCTTCTCTTCTTCTTCTCTTCTCTCCTCCTCTTCTCTCTGCACGAGACCTCTTCAGTTAATTTCCTCTGACACTGCCGCTTCTCCTTAGCTTCTCCTTCCTCTTTTCCCTCTCTCTCTCTTTATTCGTCCGGTACGTCTCTCTTCCCTTCTGTCCTTCTGACTCCGTCAGTGCTGGTGCTTTTGCGATCAGCTCCTTTCCACCCTGACCGTTGCTTCTTCTGCTGATGCTCCTCTACACAGCGACCACGCACGCGTGCGCGCTCACACAAGCATACACACAGAGAGACAGAAGCGCGTTCCCTTCGCTCCCCTTTCCTGGTCTGTGAGGTGTAAGCGCGTGGCGTTCTCTCTCTCCGTCACAGACACACTGTTCCTTTCTCTTGCTCTGTCTCTCTTCCTCTCCATCTCATGTGCACCTCTCTCTCTCTCTCTCTCCCTCCTCTCTCTGCAGTCTTTCGCTGCAGTGCCTCTGCAGGCTGCATCACGTTTGTTCATCGCCAGTGAAAAAGCGCAGCCAATCAGAGCCCTGCCCTTCTTTCACCCCTCCCCACCTTGTCCACCCATACACTTCCCCACACACACTCATACACAGGCTCTCAGAGATAAAAGCAGGCTTTTTCTGCTCACTGCAATGAATGAGATGTGAGTCATGGTCAGACTCACATACAAACACAGAGTGAGAGCAGACGGGAAGAGTGTGTAATGTGGGGCAGGTAACCTGTGATGCTGTGCGTGTGTGTGTGTACGTGTATGCGTGCGTGTGTGTACTGAAGAAACACTGGATGGCATCACACAAACGAATATCTCCACATAACCACAAAAGAGAACCAGCAAAAACCGCTTGAGCAAAATCCGCAAAATGTTGCATCATGTCATTAATTAATGAAACTAAACAATTAACTGAAACACTGAAAAAAGCTATGTACCAACTCAAATAACACTGAAATATCTCCACGTGTCTGGCACACAAAAACAAAACAAAGACATGAAGATATACCATGTGCGTAGAGGGACCAGTATTACATAAGTGTAGGGTTTTAATCTGTTTTAGAACGAGCCTGCATGCCTATAATCCACTACACTGACAGAGGAATATCTCCAAGAGCTTACTACCAAGCACTGATGCACACTCTCAGAAACAATTATATGCCATTCCCTCATAAACTGATAACATATGAAATCTTATATGTTTCATGGTTTGCATGGTGAAACGGCAAAAAAGCTGGATCCTACAGATCACAAATAAATACGTGAGTCTGGCTAAATGAGTAATTTAGGCTGTAAGGTCCCTGCCATGTCATGCGGTCAAATTTCCCATATTGAATTTATATACAGTATATAAAGACTATATATGACTATGAGTAGGTACAACCATTATGAACAACATTCACTAGCGGTCTTGGACAATGACTGTGTATAGAGGCTTTGTTATGACATATGCAGTCGATGATCTTGGACCTAGCTGTTTCACAGATCATAGTCTACCCACTTGCTCTAACTAAAACGGCTGTGGTTTTGAACTTTTGTCGGTCTGCGTCTAAGGCGAGATGAATGGCAGAGTAAGACCATTAGTGAAATTGCCATCTTACAACCAACTCGGGCCAGATACAAGATCTTTTATCTCACAACAGCCTATGAGCATAGAGGGTGTCAGTGAGCTCCGCTGATAATTTTACTCAGCTACACTCTCACACAAGCTTGCTGGGACGGAATAATGTGACAACCAACCCCTGTTCATAGACCTAGCAACACAGGAGCCATTCAGGAGTCAGCGAACATATTTACACATCAATCATGTCACTGTGTTACTGCACGCGGGGAGCGCGAAGGGCAGATCTTGTGTTGAAAAAGCCGAGTTGGAATTTGTTGATAATTGCCGCCACCAAGAGTTAAGTGAGATACAGCTCATACAGTCTCAGTGTCCTGGCTCAAAATAGACTTGTGTGTGTTATGATTAAAGAAAAATGTGCAAAATTGAAATCTTCCTGAAACCTGGAACATAATTGTAATGATGTTTCCTTGACAGTTCGTGTTATTTTATATAAAAATATCTGCTGTGTAATTGTGGGATTTCATGTGTGAAAGTTTTATGATTTGTTTATCTGTACAGACTTTTGCCTATAGAATTACATTGATGCTAGTGTCCCTGAATGTGTCTAGGCCTATATATGTATGAAATGTATGAAGTGTTACACCATGTGCATGTCAAACACAGATCTGGGAAATCAGTAATACTGTGAACACAAGGAAGTTCCTGTCAAAGAGAAGCCTGCATCAGTCATTAACTTGTTACCACAAAGGAGAAATGAGGAACTGTTTAATTCCTGGTTTCCCCGACCATTCCTTTGCTGTCGCAGGTTGCACTGATTTACACATTTAATTGTTTGTTTATAACAAATACATCAGCTTTTCTAGACATGTCACTTCATCATGTAACTACATGTTCGTTCTACCAACAGGGAGGAGAGTTCTTTAAACGTATTATTTCTCATTTGGTTGAATTAACCGATTGAAATACATCACTCCCTTTAATTATTCAAATTCAGTTTATTTATAAAACTTTATACATAGGATGAAGTAGTGCAATTATAACATTTCAACACCAAACCAACCACCATGTCCAACATTAATATTTTAATACCAGTAACTACGCATTGTAAGCTCTTTCAAAAGAGCTTAGTCATAAGGTCCCCTTATCACAAGATAAGCAGTGTTTAACCTTTGATAAAAGAATAGTCTGAGTCATTAATCTAGAACTAGAACCGTAAGAACTGTAAGCAAGACTGACATTCATTTATGCTGACAAATGTTTACGTAATTCTGTGGCCTATTATGGCCGCTGACAGGTATTTAACATATGGCAGAAAGATAAAGAAACAGTATGCCATCCACAGTTGGGTACACCTGTTTGCTGGTAGGCCATGTGGACTCAGATCAGATTGAGTTCAAAGTTCGGGGGAAAAAAGTTTAGATCAGGACCAAAATTAGTTTGGAATTGCAGATTTTTTTGTCAGCATGCAGTGATGTGCACAATGATGGATGAGGTAGTTGAGGATGAGACTGTTGTTTAAATCAGGGAAATCAAGTCAGACTTGTCTATATTATATTTCTAGTCTATATAAGAGCATTTACAGAGTCCTGGTCATCTTTATTTCGGTCTAGCATCTAGAGCTTTGATGTTAATAGAGTATGCTTGACAATGTGTGTTTGTGTGTGTGTGTGTGTGTGTGTGTGTGTGTGTGTGTGTGTGTGTGTGTGTGTTTGTGTGTGTGTGTGTGTGTGTGCGCGCTTATGTGTGTAAATGTGTGTATTTGTGTCAATGAATGCGTCAATCTGCACGTACTCCTGTGTAAACATGGGGGCCATGCTCGCTAACCATAGAAACCATGGAAGAAGACGCAGACACACAGGAGGATGAGGCCATTGGCGTTCACCACGTTCCTCCACAGTGGAACCTCTGAGGTGTCAGTCAGCTTCTTCTGCAGCTCGTCCTGCTCCTCTGCGCTCAGTCGCGGGCCCTTCTTCGTCTCAAAGCCGCAGAACCAGTTGTAGGCCTTCCTACAGAAGCCAGGCTCATCCTCGGGCTCTGCAGAATGGCAGAATGGCGTGTGTGATCACACGTCAAAGGTCAATATTTGAAATATAAGAAAATGCACCTGTGCCTTACGTACAATCTAAATCTATTCAATTTTGTAAGCATGAATCTCTGCCTTTTTACCAGTGGGGTGTGTGTCGTGTTGTTTTGTATTGTGCTGGGTATGGGTGAGGTATGGTGGTGTGCTCAGGTGTGTTTAATTATGTCGTGCTGTGCTGTGCTGTGCTGTGCTGTGCTGTGCTGTGCTGTGCTGTGCTGTGCTGTGCTGTGCTGTGCTGTGCTGTGCTGTGCTGTGCTGTGGTAGGTTTTTCTGTGTGAAATTATATGTGGTGCTGTGTGGTATGGTAGTGTGCTTAGCTGTGTTGTATTGTGCTGTGCTGTGCTGTGCTGTGCTGTGCTGTGCTGTGCTGTGCTGTGCTGATGCAGGCTGCTTTCCCACCTTCCACCCCCATGGAGCTGTCATCCTGCTGGTCTGTCCAGTCCTCCGCCTCCAGGTCGATCCTCTTCTCTGTGTTGTTGCGGAGGCTCCAGCAGAGGCGATAAAGCTGCAGCACACACACACACACACACACACACACCAGCCCCAGGGGTCAGACAGGAGTCAAGCACCGGAAAAAAACAACAGCAAGTGGGCCAACACTCACTTTCAGTCAGGGGCAGGGAAACAGGCCAGTCACATGAGTAGTGTGTCTGTTGTGAATCACACGCTGATGAATTTGGGTAGACGCGGGCACGATTCACTAATTAGAATCATTCTTTTGAGATTCTCAAACTAATGTAGGGCTTAGAGGTCTCTTTTAAGATTTTTTCACACACAAAAGATCCTTTGTGAACATTTGTGAAAACTGCATAAAGCTGATAGCCAAAGAACTCTCTGATGGGTTGAACACAGACAGACCACCTCATTAGTGGATTATTACCTCTTAGACTCAAAGCTTTTAGAGCGCCCTAAATGTAAACAAACTAAAGAGCCTTTAAAAGTTTTAGATTTTGTCTGCTTTGTTTCAGAATTGGCAGTAGGCACATCTTAGTAGATATATCACGTTGACCCCAGGTTTATAAATGCAGAAAGAAACAGCACTGAAGGACTGCCAATTCTAGAGTCTAACCAGACAAACTCGGCCAGTAGTCCATAAGGAGGAGAGGAGTCACTTATGAAGGAATGAGACAAATTAAAGGTATATTCAATATGATAGCCCTTACAATAAAAATACCTGTGTCTGTAATTTGTTTGTAATTGCAATCTACAGGCATTAGATTCTTCATTTATGACAGCGATCTAGAAAAAAACCATGGTGAATACAAAAATAAATAGAATAATAAACCACAATACCCAGAGGTCAAAGTATTGATACAGTATCATGTCAAAACATATTGCGATCCAATGGTACATAGTCATCTTGGGAAAGCTCTTCTTACGTTCTCATCAGGGATGGGCTTGGTCATGAGAGAGATGCCGATGATGAGCAGGCATGAGATGGTGAAGAGGATGATGGAGAAGTAGAGGTAGTGCACACCGCAGATGATGGTGGGGCAGAAGCTCGGGCTGGCACAGCTCCCTGTGCCGTAGGCGAACTCTGGGATCATCCGGGCCAGGCCCACAGACAGGCCCAGCATCAGGCCATAGAAGGCTCCCTGGGAGGGGGGATGAGAGGAGGGGAGAGGGGGTGAGAGGAGAGAGGGGAAGTGAAGGGGAGAGGAGGAGGAAAGACAAGAAGAAGGGAGAGAGGATGAGAGTAAAAGAGGGGACGGGGATGGAGGGGAGAAGAGGAGACAAGGGGAGGGGAGATGAGAGAAGATGAAAGGGAGAGGAGAGGAGAGGAGAGGAGAGAAGTGAGGGAAGAGGAGAGACGGGAGAGGAGATGGGGCTTTTCTATTCCATGTGACTGTATTTGGTAGAGCCGATACAATCCACTATAGCGTTTATGTGATGCGATGATGTCTGAATGGCCAATCCCAACCCTTAGTTAGTCAGTACTACTGTAGGTTGAGTAAAATCATGTGTCTGTGACTTGGTTGTACCAAACACCTTTGTTGATGGTAGAGTCCATTGGTGGGATTCAGACGTTGACAGCTCAGACGGTGAGAAAGAGTGAGTGGGATGGGTGAGGCTTACCGGCTCATTGACCCGCTTACAGAAGATGGCGAGGGCGAACACAGCAGCGATGGGCGGAGCCAGGAAAGACGTGATGGACTGGATGTAGTCGAATAGCTTCCCACTCTGTGCCGATTGGACGATGGGAATCCAGGCAATGCTCACTCCGATCAGGAACAGCATGAACACCCTGCACACACATTTCTGTCATGAAAACTAGACACACATCATTCAGACACTGAAAACAGCATAACATACCAACATTGGTCATATGACATAGTAAACATGTAAAATGTTTATTTGGGCAGACAGCACAAACCATTCACTGCTGTGACATTGTAGTATAGCTATTGTGAAGTATTAACATGGGTATAATGATAAGATGGTCCATTTTAGTAACTGTAACTGTTTAGATTTTGTTTTGTTTATCTTTGTTCAAGTTTTGTTTGTGGTGATTATTTTCGTTTTGATAAGTTTGTTTTACCTTTTGTCTGTCTCATGATTGGGTTTAGTTTCGTAGGAAGTGAGGTCATGGGGGTCAGGGGTCACACACACCTTTATTATGGTAGCATACATTGTACCTGACTAGACCTGAGATGCCGGCTCGCGGTCAAGGTAGTATGCTGCTGAGCCCAAGCTGATGAGTGTGATTACGTTTACCTTGCCTCATTTCCCCTCTCAATCGTTATGCAGCCAACAAGGTATGTTTGTCTATTTATGATGCTTTATTTCTTTGATTTCTTTAGGTTTGATTGTTTGGTTTGATTGTCTGTTGATTGTGTTTTTACTGCTTTTTACCAGTTCGACGATGGATTACAATGAATTAAAGAGAAAAATAAATCCATCAGTAAATGAAGAACTTTGGCCTTGCGTCTTTCCTGGAGGGGAGTGATAGTAACCTTTGACTACAGCTTAACTACGCAACTGGTGTCATGTGTAATTTACAATATATACTTTATGCATTTACGCTGTAAAATATATATAAGAAGAATATAAACTAAAGCCTTTGATAAACTCGAAGCCCACTTCATTTTTAAGTTACTACCTTTCATGAGGTGTCATGTGCAGCCCTACCTGCCGGCGAGCATGAGCTCCTTCTCTGAAGCGCGGCGGCGGATCTTGGTGTAGATGTCCATGGTGAAGAGCGTGCTGGACGAGTTAAAGATGGAGGTGAGTGATGACATCAGAGACGCCATCATGACAGAGAGCATGAGGCCTCTCAGACCTGCGTATGGGGAGGAGAACAGGTGGAGTCAAGGGGGTGTGTATACACACCTGTGCACGCCTGACTGCTCACACACACACACACACAAACACACACACACAAAAATACACACAGACATCATACAATACATTGCAGTATAAATGAGTCAAGGTTACAGTGTGCAGCACTTAGCACCAACAAAGAGTGTTAACACCCATGCACACACATACACACTCACACTCACACACACACACACAAATACGCACACACACACACACACTCACACGCACACATACACACACACTCTCACACACAAACACACACCTACGTACACTCACAAATAGACACAGACACACACACACACACACACACACACACACACACACACACACACACACACACACACACACACACACACACACACACACACGCGTAGCTCATGATAAATACTGTGTTTACCATTGGGCATGAGGTCCACCACCAGTTTGGGGTAGGCAATATTGGAGCATCCAACACTGGCCCCACAGTACTTAGTACATTCGTCAGGGTCCACACAAGCTATAACATCTACAGGAGAACAGACAAATATGTGTAAGTGCATAGATTCACAAACACACACGCGCACACCAGTAAGTAAGCTAATAATAGAATAAACCAGTCATTTACAATATCTAAGTCATGCATAGCAGTTGGCCGTTAGCTTTGTCGCTCTCTCTGTCTCTCTATTTTTGTCTTCACCTTCTTTCTGTTTTTTCAACATCACCTCGCTAACTAATTTCCCTTCCCCCCCCCCTCTCTCTCTTTGGCTCACCTGTGTAGAGCACTCTGCTGATCATGCCAGGGAACACCATGAGAAACATGGGCAGCAGCTTCAGGTAGCCGCACAGGATGCAACCGGCCTTCACGTGGGACAGGCTCTTGGCAGAGAGGCAGCGCTGCACAATCACCTGGTGGAGATAGAAGGTCACGTCTCAGTGCTCATAGCTCAGATGACTTAACCTTAACCTCGGGGGAAAAACTGTCGCTGTGCCCAGTCTTTGTTCTTCTCCACCCATACACAGGCATATTCAATGAAATGTGAAGTATTAATATCTTATTGAATATCTGATCGAATTGATGTATTCAATATCAGGATATTACTGCACATACCAGTAAGCCAACTTCCAGTAGGATATGTTTGGGCTTGCTACATCCCTACATTTTGTGCCCATATTTGAGAAGAGATGAGAAGAGGAGTGGAGTTTAGAGAAAAGGAGAGGAGGAAAGAGGAAGTGAGAACCCAAAATGGACACATTTTAATTTAGAGTATTTACAGTACGTTGTTTATTGCTAACTGTGAGCCAATAGGATACTCAAAAGTTCTTTCTGTGGGGATGGGAGAGAAGAGAGGAGAGCAGAGGAAAGGTAAGGAGAGGAAGAAGAAGAGAAGGAATGAGAAGACAGTATGGAGAGAGGAGAGGAGGTTTCAAACAGAAATGGAGTTCTGCTTCAGTTGACCGACCCTCTGGTCCTCCAGAGAAACAGCCCTGCCGCTTGAGTCGCATGGTAACAACATGGGGGGGTGTTTTTTTCATCCAGCAGGGCTAAAATATTTATCATGTTTTCCCACACACTGCCCAATCCAAGTAGGTCAAACTGAGTCGTGTGTGTGTGTGTGTGTGTGTTAGTGTGTGTGTGTGTGTGTGTGTGTGTGTGTGTGTGTGTGTGTGTGTGTGTGTGTGTGTGTGTGCGTGTGTGCGTGTGTGTGTGTGTGTGTGTGTGTGTGTGTGTGTGTGTGTGTGTGTGCGTGTGTGTGTGTGTGTGTGTGTGTGTGTGTGTGTGTGTACGTGTGTTTGTGTGTGTGAGAGAGAGAGAGAGAGAGAGAGAAAGAGAGAGTGATAGTAGTATGTGTATTGGGGGATGGAGTGTGTGTTACTAAATCAACATCCTGTCCTTTCTTAAAAAAAACACCTTAGTGCACCAGACAATATATCCTATCTTGTTCTGTAGGGATAATCAGCAGCTAACTAAAAGCATGCCTGTCTAAGTATAGAACACACTTAACCTCTGTGTATGTGTGAGTGACTGTGGTGTGTGTGTGTGTGTGTGTGTGTGTGTGTGTGTGTGTGTGTGTGTGTGTGTGTGTGTGTGTGTGTGTGTGTGTGTGTGTGTGTGTGTGTGTGTGAATGTTTTCATTGATTTGAATTAGAGAATGAGAGTCTATAATATTTGATCAGTTAAACATTAGGGGAATTGTCAGCCTATCGATTGTCCGTTGATTATACTTTATTTGTGATGAGCAATTTCGGCAGAACATTCTCACATTCTAGAAACTAGATAATTTATTCAGATGGAGTTGGCAAAGGGGTAGGGGTGATGGATGAGGCTTTGTGCCTCCTCAATAAAATGATGTGTACAAGACCAAAACTATATCATATGAACCATGGAGTAAAAATATTAAGAGTGTCGACAAAAACTTTACTGAACCTCTTTCTTTCAAGGTATAGTGGACTGAACTACGAATACTACGTGTGTGTTCTTGTGCATGACATACTTAAAATTCCATCATGTTCATTGAACATAATAATAATAATTCATGTGGTTTACTTTGATAATATATATACTATACTGTGTTTTTTAATAAACTTTATGAGGTGAAAGAGGTCAAGTCTACAGTAAGAATACACCAAGTGATTGCCCAGAAATGCAACTTGTGCACGTCTTTACTGTGGGCAGCCTGGTGTGGTCAGCCTGGTCAGCCAAGAGATGGCCTGATGTGCTAATCTGTACGGTAATCTGTGCTGTGTGTTAAACGGCTGAAGAGCGTCACCTGATCTGTGCACCAATACCATCCTGCCTGGATGGTGAGCCCGAACACGAGACCAGGCCAGGGCAGGTCTCCCGTCACCGCGTCCCTGAAGATGTGGAATGAGTCGGCTCGCGGCGTGTAGCATTCCTCGCTGATGTTCACGCCCACCAAGGTTGGGATGGCGTTCATGTACCTCTCCTGGAAGTTGTCGTAGCCACCGACTTCATTGAAAGCTGCAGCGCACGGGGTGGAGCTCAATGGAGATCAATGACATTCAAGTTCAAACTAAAAACTGAATTTGAGATAAAACCATAAAAAAAAAAATTCTATAGAAAGAAGAGAAAGAAGGATGAATGTTTTTTTAACAATAAAATTCCCTAAATACTGCGATGAGTGCTATGACGGAATAGCACAGAATGGCTGCAGGAGAGTGAATCCAGAGCTGAATAATGCAATGACTTACCAAACCCCATAAGGATGAATGACCCCACCACCATGATAATAGTCTGCAGGGTGTCAGTGTAGATGACAGCAGCAAGGCCACCTGGCACAGGAGCATACAATAGGAAGAGCACAGTCAGATTGGAGTCACAGTCAAGCTTTTCTGATGAGAACATCCTGAACATCCTGAAACACCCACGATTCTTTGGCTCATCTTGATGGAATACATCCTGAATCATCCATGATTCTTTGGCTAG
Organism: Sprattus sprattus; assembly: GCF_963457725.1. Taxonomy (NCBI): domain Eukaryota; kingdom Metazoa; phylum Chordata; class Actinopteri; order Clupeiformes; family Clupeidae; genus Sprattus; species Sprattus sprattus. The sequence continues at coordinate 19,331,943 of NC_137909.1, read as the reverse complement.
TACATCCCAACACCTCTGATTACAGACTTCAGGCTTGAAGCATTTTGAGGATACTTAACAAAAGTTCATCTGTTCATCTGTTTTGGTTAATCTATTAAGAACCATTTGTTAATGCTTCCTTGTCTCTTAGGAATGAGTCTTGTGGCATGTCTTTCAAAGCGGCATGTCTTTCAACAGACCATATTTGTTTTATATTGGCAGGGCATGAAAACAAAAAAAGCTTAATCTATTATTTGGATGGTTTATTGTGTCTCAACACAGTGAGCAAATAAAGTATGCACATTCATTACACAGCGATTCACTTCCTTTTAACTTGGCAAACAAGCTATTCAAGTCCAATAAGTTTATGATTTAATGTTTTATCCATTATCAAACAAGTGGTCACAGAGATAGAGATACTGGCAGTGGACCTCCATTTTGAGAACGATGTTTGAAATAATTAGAACTTCAAACGGATTAGCAGCAGGAAACCAGTTTAATGATGATTATACCCCACCCTCTTAAATGGCAAGAACCTCTTAGATGTATGTCACATTTAATAGGCTGTGGGAGGTGGGAACAAACTGAAATGTCAATCAGAACCACATGACCAAAATAAGTGGAATGCTTCAAGTAAATGAATGACGGGTCTGTCAATTATTTTCAATATGTATTTGTTTGAAAGGGTGTTGTTTCTGATCAGTGCTAACTGTAACTCGGCCTATTTAGGAGAGAATAAATATTTAGCTGCCTAATCCTTGAAAGAAAGAGGTCCTGAGTTAAATACTTTATGGACACAATTCATATTCAGACCTTGCCGTATGGAGTTAAGTACATTTGGTGCTATTAAGCATTTTATAACAGTTGTATAACTCTTTGGGTCTTTCAACACTTTAGGAAACAACAAACTTTGGTCAACTGACCCTAGTGTGTTATAACAACACTACTCTCTCGGCGATTACAAAACTTCTTACCCAACTGTCCATGAATAAGATGATGCCCGAGATAAAAGTTCAGGTATCATGCTGACAGACGCAGCCTTATCAAAGCTCACGGACAATTACCCTCACATCGAGCCCCGAGCAATAACAACAGCCCCTACTCATTCTCCCATTCAAATAAGAAAGGCTGGACTTTCACCCCTGTGTGACAAACAAAGGGGCTGCATATGGAGATAAGACTGAAGGTCTAGTCTTTTCTCTAAAACCTCTCTGAGCTGTACAAATTACTCTTTCAACTAATGTCACACTTGGCTGTGTCTGCCACATTTAGAAGGAATGGGGAACTCCTACAAGTGTCAGACAATTGCAGAATACTTTATGCTGTATCAAAGAGAGTTTCATTGATTTTATTTTCTCTAGTGAAAGGAGACTCCTTATCAATGGATTCTATAGAAGAAATTATGCTTCTATATGCTTCTTCCATTTAATGTTTTACAGCCCTTATATGATGCTTTAAGAAATCATGACACCTAGAAATTCAGCATGAGACAGAATTAAACAAAAGTAGCCATTCAAGTCTTCTTTAGAGAGGGTCTATCAGTGTGTGGTTATTTTTGCTGCGGCGGACTGGGAGCGCACCTGTGACAGTGTAGAGAGACGTGATTAAGAGCAGCAGGACCACGGCCAGGTAAATATTGAGACCCAGAGCCTGGTTGATGAAGATGGCCCCTGCAAACATGTCTGCCTGGAGTGGAGATGGAAAGATGGATGGAGAGGTGATAAGGTGGGGATAAGAAAAAAAGAAGGAAGGGGGGAAAATACTCCTAGAATACTTAGCAGCACAGCATATCAGTCTACCTGTAGTAACTACTGAAAACTGTAAAAACAGCACTAGCAGTTCATGTTAGGTTGAGATGTGCTGTGTCACGATAAGGAAATAAGGAATTTGTCATTTGTAAAATCCATAAAATCCCCATCACTACAGAAATCAGAGGTATCGGTCATACCAGAGGTTTCACCACCTATGGGTACAAGCATACATTTTTTTTACTGTTGGAAGTGTCTGATAAGCCCCTGATTGCTGGCTTCACCTTTGAGTCGACACAGAGTGAGATCAAGGTGCGAATGCGTGACGCCATAGAGACTCACTGAGATCTTGGTGAAGACGTAGAGCACAAGGGACAGCACAGAGAGGTAGATACGGATGCGCTGGCCCCCGAATCGCTTCTTCAGATACTCCGGCATGGTCACAACCTGGAAATATTAGTGTGGACGGGAACAGAATAGAAGACTAGAAATATAAATAAGTGAGTCCACAAGGTTTCCTCAAAAACCAGAATGACCTGGATGGAAGTCCCTGTTAGGCTGAACAAGCGAGGTGTTTTCAGTCTCAGAAACCTCTGAAACATTCTGGTCTGTAAAAAAAACCTGGATTATAATTACATTTACCTTCTCTACATATATGTAGAATACTGCACATACTACTGCACTCTGCGTATTATAGGTGTTTAATGTCTCCTTTTTATGATGTCATGCGTAAGGAAGTAAAAGTGCTCATTGATACACAGATAAGATTATTTTCTCCATTAAGGGATGAATGGTTTAAGTAACAACGCAGAGCAGCATCAGCAAAAATGTGACCTCGGTTTTTATAATATGTGGGATAAAAAATATATGTTTCACATTTAATTAAGTAGGTTAGTATAGGATTCCATAGGATAACATAAATTGAATTGGTAACTTAGTGTGGCCATGTATTCTGTCTGACCTGTTGGGTAAGGTTTGATGAGCTAAGAGAGTTACTCAATGCTTGGGGTAAGGGGATCCTAGGTAAATATTCTTATCTATAGTGGAGGACGAGGTGGCCACAGTGTAAGAGTACGAGGGAGGGGTTTTAGGTATAAGAGATGGGTTTGACCAGAGAACTGTGGGCATTGTTGTGGGACATTTCATGAACATGGATTGCTTGTAACAATGCTCCCGATATCGTTAATAAATCTGCAGTACCACTCCAGTTGTCTGTAAGTAATTTTGACCACAAATACACATACTACTCTCTCTTTCTTTCTCGCTCTCAAACACGTACAAACACACACACACACACACACACACACACACACACACACAAACACTAACACACAAACACACACACACACACACACACACACACACACACACATGCACACACGCACATACACACACACACACACACACACACACACAAGCACATAAAACAGAAAAGACCCAGACAGCACACACAAAAGCCATTTATTTAATGAGTTTCTCACCCCAGCCTTGATGTATATAGGAACAAAGAGCCATCCAAGGACGATGACAAGCACAAGAGCCTGTGGACACATGTACACGCGCGCGCACACACACACACACACACACACACACACACACACACACACACACACACACACACACACACACACACAGAGTCATGCATGTTAATCACAGATATGGTAAGTACAATGGATTACCACATTTATAGATGAAATAAATATAAAGGCATATGTACAATATATATATTGACACAAAGACTTACATTCCATTCAAATCCTCCAATAGCAATTCCAGTAGCAGCAGCCGTCCCAGCAATGCCCACAAAGTGCCCGCTACCAATGTTACTGGCAAACAAAGATGCCCCTATCTGTACAAAAGAAATCACAGAATGAAAAAGGTTTTACTCATCACAGTATACTAGCATTAGTTAAAGGTACAGTATGCAGGATTTAGTGCCATCTAGCAGTTAGGCTGCAGATTGCAACCAACTGAATACTTCTCCCTTTCCAAACGTGTATGTGAAGCCACGGTGGCTGTCAGCTGCCATAAAAACGCAAAAGGCCCTCTTTAGTGCCAGTTTTTCGGTTTGTCCACTCTGGGCTTCTGTAGAAACATGGCAGTGCAACATGAATGATGAGGAGCTGTTCCCTATGTAGATACGAAGGGCTCATTCTAGGCTAATGAATACACAATGATGTTTAGGGACAGGTGATTGCACCCTAATGACAACATGATTATGAATACTATATTCTGTTTCTGCTGATAGAACAGCCTAAATCCTACAGTACCTTTAAAATGTCTCTACTCCTTATAATAGGGACCTGTCTTATTTCTTCTTGTGTTCAGTTTGAATCTCAGTGAGTGATAAAAACATTATTAAAAACAAGTTTATTGGCCAATAAAAGCTGATTTTCCTGTATGGATTGGTAAATAAACATCCTATTTTCCCCTCCAATAAATTCTGAATCATATTTGCCAGCAGACATTATGGCAGTAATAAAAAGCTCATACTGTCTTCCTTATCATTGGCCCCAGCTACTTTGGAAGTTAAGTAATGTCAAACAGAAAAATATTAGAAAGTTTGACTCCCAAATCCTATCCAGACACTCAAGTGCTCATTCGAAAGGAATGCAGATTGTAGCTAAGATATTTGTTTACTTTTTGATATGATGTGATTATGAATTTTATCATCATCACACCTCATTCGCCTCAATCTCAGTATGCTCAAATTCCTCTTCCTTCTTCTGTCACAGGGAGTCCAATTTAAGTCAGTCATTACTAACCCTAAACATATTAAACCCAAAGCAGACACACACATGCACACACACACACAGGTATGAATGACCACATCCACATGCACGCTCTCTCTCTCTCTCTCTTACCGGCCACCACACCATACTTCTCCCCGCCAGGAAGAAGCCTCCCACGGTTCCTCGACTGGTGCTCAGCATAGCCTGTCAGAGAGAGAGAAGACAGAGGGAGCAACAGGAGGGGTTAACAGTTGGACTAAGTTTAGGGTCAATAACCATTGGATGGACTTTTAGTTTTTACTTTGTTTTGAACATTCCAGGGTCACCTTGCCCCATTGGGCTTACAGTTCTCTCACACCTCCTGTTGAAATTGTGATGCTCTGATCCACTTTTGCCTCATCTGAAGTTATTAACACAAGTCATATTACTAGATAAGCGGCGCTGCCGCAATGCATCACTAGGATTAGTTCCAAACCAAAGCAAAGCTATGAAAGGCTTTAGGTACCTGGCTAATCACCTGGTTAAAACAAGCTGAAGCTAGAAGAACTGTCACTTTGTATAATACAGTGGTAGATTGCCTTTCAGTCTCTGAATTTAACTGAATAGTCAAATGGAGCTTGAGCAGCATCTTGCCTCTCAGTCCCTCCACCAGTTTGGACAAACAAGCTGAGAGTGTGGCAGTCTGTGACAGCACTACAGCCTCGGAGCCCCACACCAGACTAGTGATAGGTTGTGTCCATGGAATAAGCCTAAATTTAGAAAATGGCTGTGGTGAAATCCAAAGCGTCACTTTCCCTAGAATAAATAAGATTTATCAAAAGGGAGATATTCGTCATAACGAGTTTTTGGCATCCAGAAAAAATGAGCAGAGGTCAGCCTTCTTAACTGGTAATAATATTAGAACAGCGCCAAATGTTTAATTATTTCCTAAATTATGTGGAGATTAATAATATTTACAAAGATTAAGTAATATAAGCAAATACTATATTTCAGCAAAGCGCAGAGAGATGAACACACAGAAACCTTTGAGCCCACTCCCAGTTCCGCCGTTAGTCTCAATCAATTCAAATATGATTTCAAGGAAGAAAGGAAGGAAGAAGCTACAGACTATTTGACTATTTGACTCTATAAAACCATTTTTGATGATGTATTTCAGAATTTCAGTAAACCTCACAAGGAAAAACAGTTGCACAGCGAATACTACTTGGTAAAACTACTTAAGGTATCTAAATGTAAAGGTTGAGTTTATCATCATTCAATTTCAGATCTGCCTTTATGTCCTGTTATATATGTACGTATATACATATACATACAGTGCCACTTGAAAGTATGTGAACCCCTTGACCACTTAGGAGTTTTCTGTTGTTTTACCATGATTTTTCTTTTTTTCATCACCAATTTTCCATAGAAGGAATGTCAGGTTTATGTTTATCATTTGCATGTACTTTTTTTAGAGGGAATTGTTTGAGTAGCCAAAAGACTACATGAAACATGGAATTAGTCCATTTCAAAAGTAAGTGAACCCCCTAGCTGAATTGGTAAAGTCAAGCAGGTAACAGATTCAGTGAAACTTATTTGGGTGCTTGATTAGTCAATTAAGCAAACCGATCATCTGAGACATCCTTAGGGAAAGGTTTGGGCAACACAGATAGAGGAAACCAACCAAACTACTGTAGTGCCAAGGTGTACCCACACAGATCAACAATGCCGAGAGGAAACGAGATATCCGAGAACTTCAGGAAGAAGGTTCTGACAGCCCATCAGTCTTGGGGAAGCTATAATACCATCTCCAAAATATTCCAGCTCCATCCATCCATCCAAGACAAATAATTTAGAAATGGAGGGCATTCAACATGACCGCATCTCTGCCTAGAAGTGGACGCCCATCAAGACCATCACCAAGAAGCACCAGAAGAAGAATAAATCAGGTAAAAGTCAACCCACACATCACCTCTAAAGAGTTTCAGACCTCTCTGGCAGCATCTGGGGTAAATGTACATGGGTCTACAATCAGACGAAAATTGAATAGACATGACATTCATGATCGGGTTGCTAGAATGAAGCCTCTGCTCTCAAGAAAGAACAAAACTGCCCGTTTCAACTTTGCCCGAGAGCACTTGGATAAACCAAAGGCCTTCTGGAAGTCCCTTCTTTAAACAGATGAGTCAGAGATAGAATTATTTTGTCACGATCAAAACCAACAATTTTCGTGTGATTGTAGACCCATGTACCTTTACCCCAGATGCTGCCAGAGAGGTCCGAAACTCTTTAGAGGTGATATGTGGGTTGACTTTTACCTGATTTATTCTTCTTCTGGTGCTTCTTGGTGATGGTCTTGATGGGCGTCCACTTCTAGGCAGAGATGCGGTCATGTTGAATGCCCTCCATTTCAAAATGATTTGTCTTGGATGGATGGATGGAGCTGGAATCTTTTGGAGATGGTCTTATAGCTTTCCCAAGACTGATGGGCTGTCAGTACCTTCTTCCTGATGTTCTCGGATATCTCGTTTCCTCTCGGCATTGTTGATCTGTGTGGGTACACCTTGGCACTACAGTAGTTTGGTTGGTTTCCTCTCTCTTTTAATCTGTGTTGCCCAAACCTTTCCCTAAGGATGTCTCAGATGATCGGTTTGCTCAATTGACTAATTAATCACCCAAATAAGTTTCACTGAATCTGTTACCTGCTTGACTTTATCAATTCAGCTGGGGGTTCACTTACTTTTGAAATGGACTAATTCCATGTTTCATGTAGTTTTTCGGCTACTCAAACAATTTCCTCTAAACAAGTACATGCAAATGATAAACATAAACCTGACATTTCATCTATGAAAAATTGGTGATGAAAAAAATGAAAAATCATGGTAAAACAACAGAAAAGTGGTCAAGGGGTTCACATACTTTAAAGTGGCACTGTATGTCCCATCTTCATAGCAACACCCATAGCACCACACTGAGAATTCTAGAACAGAGTTGGATCAGAATGATCCAGAGGATGAGGAAACAGTTTACACTGTCAATTAAATTGAAACTGAATTTAGTAACTAATGCAATGTTTAATACTCTTTTATCTGACAAGTCTGATAAGAGTATTTGGTGTGTCATGTAATCATTTGAATGCAATGACGTTGTTGTGCCTTTTACAACTTCTTATAAAAAACAGCTTACAGCTTCTCATTCACGTGTGTACAACGTTTATCTGCAGTTGGTTATTTGACCTTTGATATCTAGAGTATTTCAAGAACGTGCTTTTTGGCTTGTTTTCAAATGTCGTGAACCTGTTTCACAGAAAGCTAGGTGGTTGTCTTTACATGATGAGAGTCACAATAAACGTTTATTTTACTCTAGTATTCAGATGTACAGTACATGCTCAGTTTATCAGGTCAACTCTAGTGACTTTATTTTTATGGCACATTTCGTACCAAGTGCTTAGGGAAAATAGATGGACAATAGCAATATGCATATATTACAGTAAATACACATTAATACTACTAAAAGAAATAAAAGGGAAAAAGTGGAAAGATTAAAAGACAAAACAATCCAAATACCTAATAAATACCAAAAACATGAGAAATGGGGAAAGAAAGCTAAATCTAAAGATGATCGGGAAACATGTAATTTATCCCACGGCTTTCCCTGCTCTCATATTTATTTTCATGCCATAAAAAATTCCATCTTTTCTAATGTGTCACTAGTCACTTCACCAGTAGCAGATGAGCTCACTGAACAGACTTCTGTAATGTGTCACTATCCACACCAGCAACTGGCTAATGAATTGGCAGAATGAGACATTCACGACAAATGCTTCAATCATTGATACACTGGTTAAACCTCAGTTAAGTTTATTGGGATTGTGTTGAAGCACACAATTTGGTAAAACATGTTAGCAATTGCAGACAGAGCATTTTTCATACAAGATAACCACAAAATATATCTTGCTTATGTAAAATGAATATAATTTGTATAAACAGAATGGAATTAGCTGTATTATTTAATATATTTGTTTAAACTGGCTTCCTTGGACCATCCACCAGCTGTGATGAAGAACTGATGATGATGAACATCTCTCAAAATATAAAGGTTACGTTCTGCTAAGTTCTATTTGTTCAGCCGAGGACTTCACATGAAATACCTGTTTGCATCAAACTTACAATTGATTGGTTGTTAACCATTTACAGGCATGTTTGTGGGGTCCACACTGCCTTTAAGTGCATGCAACAACTCACCCATATTCCCACTGCCAAGACCACTATAAAGTACACCACAATGACGGAGATGTCCGCTGGATTGTTGACGGCCAATGGCTGGCTAGTTTCATTGCTTGGCCCATTGCGCAGAAAGGACAATCCGAAATATTCCCAATCCATCCTGATAGCACACTGTGGACATGAAAATACCAGTGCTGTTGCTGCCGCTGCTGCTGTGTGTGTGTGTGGTCTTTCTTCCTCTACTGGCTTATAACTTGGGTTCACCTGTGTCACCTGTGTCAAGGCATATGCCCTGCCTCCTCAGGTGAGTGGGTGAGTGAGTTTGTGTGTGAGTGTGTGTGAGTGTGTTGTTCTTTGCATGTATACGTGAGAGAGTGTGTGTGTGGGTGTGTATACATGATTGCATAAGGGTCTGTAGGTGTTTCCTTGTGCATTTAACTAAGCCATCACAAATCTGATTGCTGGGAAACATGCACATCATTAATGATCAACCCAGACGGAAAGCCTTAAAGTAAAGACACACAGTTTCCCAGAAAGAAAAGACAAACACACAGACTCGAGACCATGGCCCTCACATAAACATGTTCCTCCTACATATTTAGTTTATTCCCCTTCAAGTTCCTGAGGTTCATATAATGATGTTTTTAAGCTAAGTTGACCACTCAAACGTGTGTCCACCTTTGACAGGAGACAGTGGTGGTAGAATGGCAAAAACAGGGCCCTACAAGGACCCCTGGTGGTAAAGTAGAGATATGTGCTGTTGGGTGCTGTTCACTTAGTGGCCCATAGAGAGAGTCCTAGACAGACCTTTCCACAGTCCCACACTATAAGCCCTTGGGTTTCTCCTGTGTGTCTGTGAGTGTGTTAAATTAACTCAGTTTTCCTGTGGGGCGGAACAGAGCAGATCGTTGTGTGGAGGACCCTTACAGATCAGCTGCTAAAAAGGGTAATTTATCAATCAGACATTGGTAATGGTACAACATTCCTCTTGTTTTGTCCTTGCAGTCGAGTCTACAGTATCTACTCTTGAGAGACTGTTTCCCTGTTTGAATTACTTTTAGAAAAGTGCATTGAGATAATATCACTGTCCAGCTATATTAAAACAACAGTATGCAACAATTTGACATTTTTAAAGACATCTTTGTAAGCAACTTCTTTTAGGTATCACCTTCAAATACATTTTCATCGTATATGGTCATGTGACAGATAAACACAAGTGTTATTCCCACTAAGCCGTGCCGGACCACACCGGCAAAAGAAAAGATTTCACAGCAGTAACTGCCAACTAAGCTTTTATCAGTCCCAATTGTGCTGTTGATGGTGTTTGTAAGGTTTTTGCAAGCCTTTTAGAAACTTAGCATGCTTTTTTTTCCCCACCAAACTCCTTACTGCTGCTTTGACATTTCTAAGCATATGGGCAGAACATTGGAACAAAGTTTACCTCTATGCTATTGTACACAGTGTGAGTATTTGGCAATAGCGTACTACTTTCATGCTTATGGCAGGTCTTTTTTTTATATAGAACGAGAAATTTAGTGAGCAAAGGAGAGATCTATGACTATGCCACCTAAGGAGCCGTAGATCAGCCACTGTATCAGCTGACTCTGTGGTTCTGATCTGGCCCAGATTTGCTCCAGACTAGATCGTGCTGCTTCCTGATGTCTGTACCATAGATACTGCAGTGGGCATGTGGCCAGGCAATATATGAGGCCTATATAGCTTATTGATGCAGCCCTGTGTGTGCCAACTCACAGACATGCTTGTGTGAGAGGTGAACATCTTCCAGCACTGTACGGGTATTTAAAAGGGCATTTTTCTTATCATGTGTAAAATAGGAGTCACATCTCTGTTTGGTGAAGGGCCATTGTCATATACTCCAACATAGTGAACAGTAGTCTGTAGCAACAGTTCAGCTGTGCAAGGAAGTAAAGATGTGTCAAATGCACACAATAACACAAGAAGTGTATTATCCAACGTTTATTATTATTTACTCTACTCTACTTTCTTCCTGACACACACCCAACCTAACAAAAACATACCCTTTTTATTCTTAACTCCTCCATTTCAAACAGTAATTCATTGTTATAAAACAATTGTTACATGCAACATAGCACGTATCATTCCAGACCGCTTTCGAAACTTGAAGACCCGGCCAAGCTTGGACAATTACGAGCTCTTGCTCAATCTGGCATCCTCACCTTACTGCTCCAGCCTCCAGTCAACCCTCGTCTCTTAGAGGTTATCATCGTGGACTGATATCCATCCAAGGTTACGCTTAACCAAGGATGTCCATCCAAGGTTAATTGCACACTATGATGTTTTATAAGCAAATAATGACAGTATAAAACGGTCACGCCATTGCATGTAAATGCACACTAGTGTTTTATAAGCTGATAATGACTTGCATTCAGCCCCCTTCAGTATGTAACTGTGTCTTGCACCATTATGTGTTGGTGATGTGCAGCGCCACGGAAAGCTTGGCCAGGCAGAAAAAGAAGCCTGGAGCTGTTAACATAGCAAAAACTCTGGGCCTCTTCCAGCTCAGGGAACTCGCCTGCACTCGCTCTGTGTCGCGATCCCATGGCCCAGATAAAGGAGGCCGTGGCCAATGGGAACATGGCTCGGTGATGGGTACATACGTGGCAATGTACAGAAGATGCACAGTGAGCCCGATCATGGGGCAGGGTGGGTGTTTGTGGAGCATTGGTGCAGAAACACTCACTGGCCATATGGGCGCTTGGAAACACATAATGTGATAAAGGATGCAAGGAGCGATAGCGAGACTGACTTAGCTGGAGAAGCGAGAAGAGAAGAGAAGAGAAGAGAAGAGAAGAGAAGAGAAGAGAAGAGAAGAGAAGAGAAGAGAAGAGAAGAGGAATATGTCACACACTGCAATTGAAGACACTGGGCATAAAGCCTACAAAAAGAAAGCTTTCCATGGTAGGCAATGTCTTTAATGGCATTCTTTCATGACCCCGCAGTATCATAATAACTCAGAGTAACAAATTAATAAAAACAAACAAATGCCAAAAAATAGAGAAAGAAACAAACAAAAACAAAAAAACAACAAAATCCATACAGCCAAAAACAAAAGGCTCTTACAACACTGTGATGCAGGAGAGGGCTCCCCCATCACAACATCAGATTCAGGGGATCAGCTGCTCTAAGCACAAGTGCCTTACACAATTCACAAGGGACAGCAGTATACACAGGGGTCAAAGTGTAAAGGTCAGAGGTCAAGGAGATGGACAGCAGACAGAGCGGGGGGGGGGGGGGGGGGGGAGATTACATTAACACACTGGTAAGGTGTGATGTTGTCTATTTACTTTTGGCACGTAGCCGTCTTCAGTCTACTGAAAACCCTTGATCTGTATTATGTGCTAAGAAGGACCCCTTCTGGGGAAAGTCTTCACAGGAACAGTAAGTAAGAGAGCGGTATGCCCATCACCAGTGGCCTGGTGGAGGTGGAAAAGATGGGAGCAGGAAAGGCAACACAGCACAGAGACCAAAAAAGAAAAAAACTAGAAAGCCATGAAAATGAAACAAAAGGCAAGAAGGAGGAAGTGGAGCACAGATTGAGAGAGCAAGGAGGAGGAGGGGGAAGAGGGGCAGGAGAAGGAGAGAAGGTAAATAAATAACAATGAGATCAAGTTTTAGGAGCGTCACACAGAAATAACAGAGCAGGAGCACATGAGGAGAAGCAGAGGAGGAGAAAATGTGACAGGCGCGGGGGGAGGAGTAGGAGAGCGTGACACAGAGGGGGAGGAGTAAGAAGAAGAGGAAGTCTGCTAATGCAGCTAACTGCACTGAGGGACAGGTTGAGGGACACTATTAGGCTGGGGGACAAACTCTCAGGTTGAGTGAGATGGAGGTGTGTGGGGATAGGGAACACGCTAGTTCTGGTTCTCTCTCTCACTTCCTTCCTTCCTTCCTTTCTTTCTTTCCTTCCTTCCTTCCTTCCTTCCCTCCCCCCCTCTCTCGCTCGCTCCTCAGTTGTTGGTTTCTCCGGCCTCGCTGTCCTGCTGGTCGCTGGTCCAGAGCGTCAGGTTGTCTCGCAGCAGCTGCATGATGAGCGTGGAGTCCTTGTAGGAGTCCTCGTTCAGATTGTCCAGGTGCCCGATGGCCTCGTCGAACGCCTCCTTGGCCAGCTGGCACGCCTGCTCGGGTGCGTTCTGGATCTCGTAGTAGAAGACCGAGAAGTTGAGCGCCAGGCCCAGGCGGATGGGGTGTGTGGCAGCCATGCTCTTGCTGCTCTCGAGCGCCTCCTTGTAGGCACCCTCCGAGGACTCCACGGCGGCCGTACGCTTCTCGCCTGTGGCCACCTCGGCCAGGTAGCGGTAGTAGTCGCCCTTCATCTTCAGGTAAAATACCTTGCTCTCCATCTGGCTCTCATCGCAGCTCTTGATGAGGTACTGGTCGAGCAGGTTGAGCACGTCCTGGCACACGGACTCGAGCTCCTTCTCGATTGTCTCGCGGTAGGCGCGCACCAGCTCCAGCTTCTTCTCATTGCCGTCGGTGGCCGTCTTCTGCTCGATGCTGGAGGTGACGCGCCAAGACGAGCGCCGTGCACCCACTACGTTCTTGTAGGCCACCGACAGCAGGTTGCGGTCCTCGTTGGAGAGGGGCTCGCTCAGCTCGGTCACCTGGAAGAGGAACACATTGGGGGGAGGGAAAGGTGAGGTTATGCAGGAGATTGGTATTCTGTCTAGCCCATAAAAGATGAGTCAACCTTTAGGCCATATAGTGTATAATACAGTGTCCAAAAGCCAGAGTCAAAATCAATAGACACTGACGAAGCTGTCAGTTTAAGACCATAGGGCAATAAAGGCCTTAGTAGCGCATATGGACCAGGTCACATTTACTTGCAATGGAGAAAATCTCTATGCATCATAGCTTATAGCTATGCGTCTCATGGCGTTGCGTTATTGCTTTGTCGAATGAAAACAGACTGCAATGCAAAAAAACTGGTCGCCCCTTTTCTGTCCCCTCCAATCGAGCGTTTCGATTGCCACCCGCACACAAAGGGATGAAACCGGACAGGGCAGGTCAAACCAGACGGGTGGCCCTAAAGGTTGTACTCTTTGTTTCAGGGATCTGATCATTTAATGACATCTACCCGAGGGAAAAAGCAACAATTTCTAAAATAAAGGTTATCCGTGCGCATTCTAAGATTGCAATTATGATTGAAAGAAAAACAATGGACGATGGCAGGAATCAATTGTAGTCCGCAGAGAGGGCTGTGCGCAGCGCCCTCCTCCGGTTAGGCTATCTCTCTCCCCCAAGCGCATCGCTCAATGGACCATTATATTGAACGCCTTTGTCACACAGTAACCTACATATAACACATCGTTACAGCCTAACCTTTTCTGTGTAGGGCCTATTTGTAAAAACATTCGTTGAAATATATCGTGTGTTTTTCCAATTGAGCGGTCCAAATTCCGTGTCCACTAATTGATTCTCAATGACAAAAAAGGCAGAGGTTTGCTTGACATCTGCATCGAGGTAGGACAAGGCTATGCTTGAGTTCATACGGACGCTGATGCAACCTATTGCCTTAATGAAACACTGTAGCAATGGTATATCCACATTTGAATATTTCGTGGGAGATGGCACTCACCAGTTTCATGGCGGAGGCCATGTCATCGTAGCGCTCTGCCTGCTCCGCCAAGCGGGCTCTCTGAATCAACTGCTCCCGGTCAGCCATTCTGTGAGATGTGCACAAATTCAAGGATGCTCAACACTATTACAACGTTTGCTTCACGTTTCCTCTACGTCTGACCACTGGCTTGGTCCCAAGTCGTTTGTGCGCAAACCAAAGCTGATATTGAACACTATATGCGGGCAGCTGATGAACGAGTTTTTTGCCCCCCGTCACTCACGTGTGGGTAAACCAGCGAGCCAATGTTTCCAGCGGACAGCTCCGAATATAAAGCACAGTGACACTCTCAATCCTCCCGACCCTCTCTCCTCCAAGCCTCGCCCGACTCACACACTCTTTCTCTCTGCCCGATGGCTGGCTGCTGAGGCTCCCCTCCGCTGTCGACCGTCGGCTGCTGTTGCTGCTGCTGCTGCTGCTCTTACTGCAAACGTCCTGACTGTCAATCTCCGGCTGGAGAGAAGGGGGGGTTGTGGGGGGGCAGTAACGCTGGTTGATATTTCATGATGACGTCACGTGCTAAAAATAGCTGCATGCGCTGCAGGCACGCACCTGCGCAGTGCGGCTTGCTGCATTCTCCCTTGTTGCAGCAGCTGAGCGCGCATGCGTGCAGGACACCGCTTCTTAGCACACACTACTCACAAACCACCACCCCCCAACGCTAGTCTTGCATCCGCGACAAAAAGGATGCTGCTGCTTAGCCAACAATGGCCGCTGACCCCACACAGAAACGGAGACATGACCTTACTACTGCTGCTGCAACCTACATGAAAATATTCTCATGTGTTGACCATTTACATGATAACATAATTTATGTAGTTAAGTACACTGGTAAAGGGCAGTTAATATGTACCATTTCCCCTCTTTTTATCCATCTTCTGATGTACACACGTGGCTTGTTTGGACGTTTAAACTGATTAATCTGGAATATAGTTTGCTTTCCCTATTTGAGGGCCTTGCTCCCCATATGGCAAGTAAAATTCAGAGCTAGATGCGTATGTCAAACCCAAGCTATCTCAGAAACATAGTGACAGCATAGCCACATGGAAGTAAACAGTCAACATGGCTTAAGATAGCATAGTATTTATTTAGTTTGCATTAATTTGTCACACCATAGGGGTGATTTAGCAGCAGGACAGCAGGGCCTGAAGGCAGTGACACCCAAGTCAGCATCAGCAGGCAGTCTTCAGTCTAAGGCACAACACGCACAACACACACACACACACACACAACACACACACACACACACACACACACACACACACACACACACACACACACACACACACACACACACACACACACACACACACACACACACACATTCAGTTTTTCTGTGTCTTTCTCAGGGTGATACTGATACGGTGGACAGACAAACACAGAGATACAAACATATGTTTTCACTTTCATCTGGCACCTTTCCATCCTCCATAAATCTCCATTAATACACTATTGGAGAGCATGACTCAGGATAAAAGGTCAAAAATATGCATTTTCATCTGTTCCACATCAATCAATCCATCCATCCATCAGTCTTTTCCTCCAACCCCTCCGCTAGGGGGCGCTGGAGTTCATCTTGTCCAGGCAGCTCTCCCAGAAGCTTGCCAGGCGGTTGTCCTTGTTGGAGCAGAAGTCAGTGAAGTCGCGGAGCAACCTCTCGCCCAGCCTCTCGTCTCCAAGCAAGCCCGTGCGCCAGGCTTTGGTCAGCATGGTGTTGTAGGCCCAGTAGTACCCCACGCACTCATCCACGCCAAACAGGCTCTGGGTTGCAGAGTTGGTGGAGTTGCGTCTGCGTCGCTGCTGCCCACTGGGATACTTGCGCTTAGAGTAGGGCAACTGGAGGAACACCGTACCTAAAGGGGATAAATAGATAGATAGATAAAGAGATAGATAGATAGAAAGATAGATAGATAGATAGAGAGAGATAGAGAGATAGATAGATAGAGAGAGAGAGAGAGAGAGAGAGAGAGAAAAGGAGAGCGAGAGAAAGTGGTTTCCACATGAGCAAATGACAATAAAAAGAACAGAGTCAAAGCAACACTCTCCAGTAAAACACACGGAGATCTGCAGTCTGTTCACTGTTTCTTAGAACCTCGTTAGCATCTTAAAATGTAGTTTCTAGTCTCCCTGGAGCCTATGAAGACATACACATTTACAACATTAAAGGCTTACAACAAAACAAAAAAACAAGACACAAAGGCCTGAACATTGTACCTGTAACGTGGACGTACTGGGGCTTGTTCTCCGAGGGGAAGTTGAAAGCTGAGGCCGAGAACTTATCCTGGACAAATCCAAATCTGAGGGAAAACAAAATGGCTGTTGTTGTTAGTTCTATCAAACCAATCGGTAATTAGTTCTATGAAAAAATATATAACACACACTTCATAATAATAATTCAAATAAATCGTAAAATAATGAAACAATTCATACAAATTATGAAATAAATTCATAAAATAAAGGTTGAGGGTGAGCAAAAACCATATCCAGACAACCAAACAAACCATATCCAGAGATCACACCGAAGGAATATGTTTTAAATCAAAAATGCACCTCTAAGACTAGACTTGCCTGTAAAGAATGCCTTCCTGGAAGAGCTGCATGCGGTCCCAGTACGTCTCAGGCTCAAATCCTGAACATGGAAACAAACATGAAGCCAGCACACAAACATACACCGATGCACACAAACTCACACACACACTGACCCTTAAACACCACATAAGACCTGTAGCACACACACAGACAGAAACTATCCATTCAGAGCCATCTCTTTGGCACACATCTTCCCCTCCCCCCACACACACACAAAAAAGCTTGCTCGATCCATCCCACATAGTCGCGCACACACGCACACACTCATGCACAAACACACTCACCCTCAAACAGGTTGTCGGAACCCTCTCTGAGCAGGCACTGGATGTGGAGGGGGATGAAAAGCTGGGCGCGGAGTGGGTCTCCGTACAGGTATGAGGGCAGGGCGAAGGGCACCTCTAGCACGGGCACCAACAGGAACCCACACGACGCAGCCTTTCTGTGCCAAGTCTGCACCTGAGGGCACCAGAGTCAGCAACACACAGTTACACACTCATCACCCAACACAACACATGTATACTTCAACACATGTATACTACACCTTACCATAGCCATCCTGTGCCAACCTTGCACCGGAGGACATCAAAGTCAGGCAACATGCTGTTACACGCTTATATAAAACACAATGAAACACTATAACACAAATATACTACTCATTGCCATAGTGTGATCACACATACAATAATGCCCACAATCTCCTACAATGATTAAAGGCTACTGCTATGGGGTAAAGGAAAGCTGACAAATGCACTTTTTGTATAAAATGAATTAAGCATAGGTGATGACATCACCAAAACAAAGAGTCAGTTATCTTTCCATGCATATCGCATCACAGCATCCGTGCACATAACATATCACATCGAGCACTTTTAATCCACACGGACTAACAAACATAACACACCTCCTCAGGATCCCTCTCAATTACTTTGGATTATGTACCTTAATTGCCTAATGAGGGGCATCGTTATAATGCTCTGCTGAATTTCAATAGGTGTGGTGGCGTGAGGGGGAAGAACAAAGGAGTACTTGTGGTTCCCCTGGCAACAAGTTAAAAAGCCTAGTAGACACTCATGTCCAACAAGGGTACTGAGGTAGTAGGCCCTGATATCCTTCAGTGGCATTCTTTCATAGAGATCTCAAAAGTACTGCTCCTATAAAGTTGTTCATTATAGAACTGGGATGTGACAGATGGACACCAAATCAGGGCCGTATTCATTGCTAGGGTAACGGCGGCTCTCACCATCTCAAAGAGGACTGCCGCTGTGACAGCCATCCAGTGCAGCTTGATCTCAAAGGCAGCGTTGAGGGAGAAGTTGCCATGGTAATAGCAGCTGCACCACTCGGTGCGATCACTGCGATTGTTCACGTCGACGTCCAAGGTGACTGTTTTCTGCTCCGGCACGGTGGCAGCTGAGGAGAAAAAAGGGGAATGGGGAGGGGGACAAAAAGAGGGAGAGAATAGAAAGAAAGAGACGGAGAGGGAGAGAAAGAAGGGAGAGACAAAAGAGAGGAGTGTAGCAGAGTGAAATTAAGTGGGAGTTATGATGAAAAATGACAGAAGAAGATGGATGGAATCCAAGGGCATGGATGAAAAGGCAAGAAAAAGAAAGTTTGTAAGAGGGAGAGATGGGGAGACAAAAAGCAAGAAAGGGAGGGATGGAGAATGTTCATGAATGAGAAGAGAGATTATGCGGACGGAACAGATGATGTGTGGATTAGGATTAGGCATGATCTGATATTTGATTATTGTCTTGTAAAACAGAAAATTAGTGTTGCGACATGAATTAAAGGCAAGCAGGTTCACATCACATGCAGCAGTTTATGTGTACAATGCCCAAATACTTTTCTAAATCCTTTTAAAAGCCTTTATTCATATCTTTGCCTTCATTGCAGCAACCACATTATCTCTAAACTTTTGGGTCCCTCCCATGACCAGAGTAAGGGATATGAAACACTAGCTACAGGTGTGCCTGGACGTGCCGGTGCAATCAAAAATCAAAAGCTGGCACTCCCAGATGGGGTGTCGTGACAGGCCTGAGCTGGAAGGTGGCCCCCTGAAGACAGCTGCTTATGTTAGTCCACAGCAACGACCATTCTGTGAAATCCCCCTTGAAATCTATGATTTCGTGCAGGAGACCACAATGTTGCTAGGCAACAGTAAACAAAACCTGTAGCTTGTTATCGACACAATATATAAAACGGATAGGAGGAAAATAATCTGAATAATGATTAAAGTGTAAAAAAAAAACAGTTATGGTTGATTTTCAGATCATTTCTGCTTTGGTTCTTGCACACCTTATATCCCACAGGCACACCCAAATTAATATTGCTGGCTACGCTACTGATAAGAAATGAATCAATTCTTCCAGGTCACAAAGCCGGACATAACCTGCTGCAGCAGCAACCCCATTGTATCCCCATGTCCTCTACTGTAATGTATGTTAAGAGCTCTTAAACACAAGGTGATATGAAATGTGCTTGAACAGCAAGTCCGAGTCCAAGAGCCAACAAATCAGCCACAAGACCGAAGCCTGCTAATGCTTCCGCTGTCATCGTGCCAAACCTGGCTAGAGTGACTATCCATGTCCTGAACACCAGAGAGATTCTGTCCATCCAGTGTACCACAGTGAAGCTCAACGCTCACTAGTGCTAGTTTAGCTTCACCACTGAAACACCTAACTGGCCTTTCATGTGCATTGCTTCAATTTGAATCAGAGCAAGTTTAAAGTCATGCAAGCTCATAGTTATGGTACAGTTAGTCCAGGAATGCAGGGAAAGTGAGTAAAGCAAAGTGCCCGTGACTAAACCTCAAAGATAAATGAAGCTAGCTTGAGGACATGTGAGTTTGAGCATATGTGAAGCTGTTGGCTAACTGCTCATTTTAAGAGCTTTGAGAGGGCTTTCACCCTTAAGCTGGCATAGGAGAGAGAGGGCGGGCATGAGTAGGGACGAGCCTACACCACTGCACTACTGTACCACAGCCGCGACATCTACCACAACATGCACTATAATACGCACCAATCATGCGACTCCATGGTGACTTCTGACAAGAAGCCTGGGTCAATCAGGAGCTCTGCCGGTGCAGTGAGTCACCACACCGATAGAAGTTCTCTGATTGGACGTTCAAGACACTATCACACAGGTTAGTGCTCTGATTGGAGGATTTACAAACAGCATCACACCAATTAGTCCTCTGATTGGTCGGATGTGGATTCTATCAAACCGGTCATGCTCAGGCAGGGAGTTTCATGCCACCACACATTTACAGAGAGCCTACGTCTAGGTGAGGGGTATATCTACTACTACTGATGCTGGTGGCGTTCACATAGGAAGTGGGAGGAGCAAAAATCTCCAAGCCCAGGTGGTTAAGTCATTCCATCTCACATTTAACCATAAATATGAAAAGACCTTACATTTTCATATTCACATTTTGAGATACTTTGAATGGTATTGTTCACAGATATAAAGTAAACGGTGGGGAAAAAATCTTACAAAAAGAATAACCAAACCTTTAATCTTTGACAATCAAAGGCAAAGTCCATAAAGATTATCTCTTTAGTCGAATGTCAGATGGAATGACCTGCATGTCTGGACAAAGACAGGACTAGCTGATGACCGTATCCCTTCATAGGTTATTCAACATTGGGTCCAGTCTAAGGAAATAAGAGTTCCAAGGCACTTGGGGAATCAGTGCTTTGGTGCCACACTGGAGTCAGAGAGAGATGACAGATGAGACCAGATTACCTGCATTAAATTGAGCTCATTAGTGAAGTCTTGTCACCAGGTCAGATTTAGAGTGTATGGAAACGACCACAGGAGCACAGCGGTTCAACTTAAATGTTTAGAAGTGTCTTCACATTAAACAGAGCAAATGGTGCTGATGTTAGTTTGTTTTACTGACTGACTATGACCTAAAAGAGAGAGAGAGTAAAGATTTGCCAGTATAGTGTACTATGGCAAGTGTATGAGCGTGAGAGTAAGTGTCGGTTTTACTGGACCTTCAGGCATATCTTACTACACAGAAATTCTACAGTTAACAAGCAAAGTAGTTAACTATTGAGAGCGACTATGCTAATGGTGAGCCAGTGCTTTATTAGTCAGTAATGAGGTGAACTGTAAGTGTTTTCTGTAAGTGTTAGTATGTTTTTTTCTTTTCTTATAGTAATACACTGACTTATATCACTGGAAAACTCAAATATGGCATATGGCATGTACCATGACATGTATCCAACATGGCTTTGTTAGTCTCATGACGAGAGAGAGCTCAAATGAACTGTTACCATGGTTACTCATTGTGAA
Organism: Sprattus sprattus; assembly: GCF_963457725.1. Taxonomy (NCBI): domain Eukaryota; kingdom Metazoa; phylum Chordata; class Actinopteri; order Clupeiformes; family Clupeidae; genus Sprattus; species Sprattus sprattus. The sequence continues at coordinate 19,310,735 of NC_137909.1, read as the reverse complement.
CTTGTTTGTAACTCGCGTGTGACTCATTTTGGCTGCTGGTTGCCATGCTACATGCATGACTCCGTGTGGCACCATCTCTTGGCTCTTCTCCTTGAGGGGGGGCGGGGGATTTGTGTGGCATGCCAAATGGGGATGTAGGAGGGATCTAACCTAGCTAATGAGTGGGTGGGCCTTGTACTAAGCGGCGGGGCCGGCTGTTGTACCTAGCAGTGCGGCGGCCTGGCTGCGTCCTCCGAAGCTGCGGCTGAAAGAGCTGTGCCTACTTGCGTACGACGCCGGGCGGCTAGGGAGCCACGGCAACAGGAATGCGGGCAGGTCGCAGGGGCGCCGCTCCTCCAGGACGAACGCCACCTCAAACCACTTCCTCTGGAACAGCGCAAAGTCCTCTAGCACCGCCGTCGACCACACACCCGCTCCTGAAGGGGGCAGCTGGGTGGACGGGGCTGAGACCGGAGGGAGATAGAGACAGCAAAAAAGAGAGAGTGAGAGATAGTGTGTATATGATTAATAATAGATTATTTAATATCATTATTATTATTGTTATTAATGTGTATATTATCATTAGTCTTCTTACTAGTATATCATTCTTATTGATATAATGAATTGATATATAACAGATATTTTATCCAAGACATTGCATTATTGGGTTTAAATATGTTTGCTTAGGCAACACTGCTTTGAAACAGTCAAAGACTGCTCATTTGAGATTAATTTAAGTCAGATAAATGAGAGGGAGGAAGGGACAAAGACAGAGAGAGAACAAGAGGGATACAGGGGGACAGAGAGAGACACACACACACATAATCAGGAAGGGGAAGAGAGTGTGAAGGTTGTGTGTGTGTGTGTGTGTGTGTGTGTGTGTGTGTGTGTGTGTGTGTGTGTAAAATCTCACAACTACAACTCAGTTTCAACATCCTTCTCTGCCACACAAAGGTACGCATGGCGTCTCCTGAGGCGTGTGCTATCAGACCCTTGCACGTTGCTTTATTGAGTTTAAAATGTTTGCTTTGCCAACATTGCTTTGAAACAGTCATGCTAATAAAGCTCATTTTAATTGAAGTGAGCAAGAGAGACACCCAGAGGGACAAAAAAAGAGAGAGCTAGAAGATACAGGGGTGGAACAGAGCGAGAGAGAGAGGGAGAGGGAGAGAGAGAGAGAGAGAGAAAGACAAGGTGGGATAGAGAAGGGGGGCAGAGAAGGGCAGAAAGAGAGAGCAAGATACACACAAAGGGGGCAGAGTGAGACAGAGTGAGACAGAGGGAGAGAGAGAGACAGAGAGAGACCAGTGTTATGTGTCAAGGGACTGGAATGTAGTGACTGTGTGCTGGAATATGTGTGTCATGGATGGAGTGAGAATATATGCGTGAGTGTGATGAGAAGTGATGGGTTCATTTGTGTGTGACAAAACAAAAACATTAAATTAATTTAAAGAATATTTGTGAGTAGCGAGCATATCTAGGTGTCTGTTTCTGAGTGTGAGGACTAGATATTTGTGTGTTTGTGTTTGTGTGTGTGTTTGTGTGTGTGTGTGTGTGTGTGTTTGTGTAAAATCTCACCCCTCTCTCCATCCTTATCTGTCACTATCCTGTAGAAGTAGAACCCGTACACGAAGGTACGCATGGCGTCTCCTGAGGCGTGTGCTATCACACCCTCATCCAGCATTTTCTGCAAACACACAGGCACACACACATTCATATATACACCCACACACATTTATACATTAACAAATACCCCTCTCACACACTCATAAAAACCGCCACGCACATAAACAGACAGAGATGCACATGTTCAGACATTAGAAAACACACACAAACCCACACAGATACACCGAGAGAGAATAAATACATCATTTCCCTTGTTTCATATTAAACTCATTGAGTGCAGAGACGCAGAATAAGCACACGGTCCTCCATCCTACAACTGAACTCACTGAGTAGAATGAAATCAATGGACAGTGGCAGGGGATCTGTGTAAATGTCAGGTGGGTTAAATAAAGTAAATATGAGTCCATACTGAGCTTGGCTGGGCACTGCCTTTTAAGAAGTCCTTCTCACTGTTCTGGTTTCCATTCCACAACCTTTCCTGTGCTGCCCAAACAGCCACTATTGTATTGTATACTCACACTCTACTGCGCACACACACACACACACACACACACACACACACACACACACACACACACACACACACACACACACACACACCCGCACGCACACGCACACGCACACGCACACGCACACTGACGTCTTGCGATTTCAGACATACACAATCATTCATGCAAATACACACACACAAGCACACAGACACTCTCGCTCACTAACCTGCATTATGTCGACAGCCATACCCTGTGTGTCCACCCCCTCCACAGTGCTGACAAGCCAGTGCACCACCTCAGCACTGATGAAGGTGTTGGGGGGAAGGCCCTTCTGTTCTGGCAAGAGCTGCACTCCAGTGCTGTAAGACACACACACACACACACATCACATACAGCACACACACATCACACACAAACACACATCACATACACACACACAGACACACAGACACACAAACACACAAACACACACACACACAAACACAGAACCAACACTGACAACAGAATTAGAACTAAGAGAGAGCAGGACTAGAACAGAGAACAGCATCTCACGTGGGGTGCTTGATGGCCTCCAGAATCTCCAGGAGCGTTGAAGAGGAGGAGAGAGTGAGCACCCCTGACCCGCCGAGGCCACTGCAGGGAGAAACATGGAGACAAACGCTTTCTTTACCACTCTCATTTACAATGGGTTTAATCTCACCACACAAACATCAACTTTACCTCTGTCATTCACAATGGGTTTAATCTCACCACACAAACATCAACTTTACCTCTGTCATTCACAATGGGTTTAATCTCACCACACAAACATCAACTTTACCTCTGTCATTCACAATGGGTTTAATCTCACCACACAAACATCAACTTTACCTCTGTCATTCACAATGGGTTTAATCTCACCACACAAACATCAACTTTACCTCTGTCATTCACAATGGGTTTAATCTCACCACACAAACATCAACTTTATCACTCTCATTCACAATGGGTTTAATCTCACCACACAAACATCAACTTTACCACTCTCATTCACAATGGGTTTAATCTCACCACACAAACATCAACTTTACCACTCTCATTCACAATGGGTTTAATCTCACCACACAAACATCAACTTTCCTCTCTCATTCACAATGGATTTAATCTCACCACACAAACATCAACTTTACCTCTCTCATTCACAATGGGTTTAATCTCACCACACAAACATCAACTTTCCTCTCTCATTCACAATGGGTTTAATCTCACCACACAAACATCAACAAATGCATGAATTCAACTACACCCCTCCACTATATATGGAAAATGACTTTATCTAGGAAGCAAAACAGTTGGCAGATAAGACACAGCTGGCCATTAGCTGTCTCTGTCTGACACATGTCAGTTAAGTCATGCTTGTTTTGATATAAGAGGGGGGTGCTACCCAAATCAGTCACCGAAGCACAGTCAATTAAAGATGAAATCTTAATGTATGTATTAACACAAGATGTGAGCAGCCGGGGCTGAAGCTAAACCTTTAAGAGAGTAGACCTCTATGAGTGAGGTTTTGGGAATCTCTGAAGACGGACATTTTCCAGATAAACGGGATTCACTCACCTGGTTTCCGTGGAAACTCCAGAGGCTGCGTCTCCACCGGACTGAGTGCCAGCACCAGCACCAGCTGATTGGTTGGCTGCTTTGTCAGTGGGCCCAGATTCAGCAACACTGGCTGCTGGTTGGTCAGCTGGCATCTGTAGGAGCCAATAAAGTAAATGCTAATCAGAGCACAACATTTTCTGTAAGAGTTTACACCGCTAGACAGAGTGTGTCATACAGCATATGTCAATATGTCATGATCAAAGTATTTAAAAAGGAAAACACATTATTTATTCATGGTATACACAGAAGTAAATCATTTATGTTTAATTAATATATGAGGATACACAAATATTAACATTTAATGCATAATTAATGTAAGAGCCTACACACAAACACACAGTCAGATACCTGATATCAAAGATTTTAGCATGCAAGCAAACACACACAATCTCAGGACACAGAGAGAGGCACAGAAATGATATATGTAGGGAACGAATATCAATGATGAACAATGGGTTAACTGTAACCATGGCTGTATGGTTGCTGGGGAGACTTCTGCTAGCCTACGTGACAAAAACACATAAATGCAGCTCAGCCTGTGGCGCCCTCCGGTGGCCAGAGAGCAGAACTGACCTGAGAGTGATAGATGTATGAGGAGCGAGGGCTCCGGATAAAATCCAGAAGGAAGCCGGCATCCTGTCAGCAAGGAAGACGGTAGAAAAGGCAGGAAAAGAACAGAAGACAAGAAAGGGAAGGAAAAGGAAAAGGATAAAGATGGAGGTCAAAAAGAGAGGGAGGTAGAGAGACCGAGATGGAGAGAGAGGAAGAATACAAAGCCAGCACCATAAAGAGGGAGGTAACGTTGACAACAGACAATTAAAGATATGTTGGTTTAAAATAAAACCCCTTCAATTTCACCACATAGAGATTCAGTCAAGCAAAATGCTAAGGTTTTAAATTGTTTCTGATGCTAAATTGCTTGAGTGAATTCCCCTCACAGGTTACCGATTCCTGTTTAAACGTGTTTATCTGCAGACAAAGAGCAACACAGACAGCACAGCTTTAAGCACCCAGCACCCAGTTACAGAATTACACACACACACACACACACACACACACACACACACACACACACACACACACACACACACACACACACACACACACACACACACACACAGCTGAGATTTCCCACACACTCTCATAAACAGCAGCACATACGGACAGAGTTTTGCACAGACACACGGACACGCCGGCACCTGTCGGCCTTCTCACACACCAGGAGAGGGCAGTCACCTCACCTTACGGGGGCTATCGACATAGGTGGTAGTCGTAGCAACGGTAGAGGCCTCACTGAGGGGCCCAGCCGCCTTGGCACCATGTTGGGCAGCAGCCTGCTGTTCCTCTAGAGTCCTACAGAGAGGAAACATATCATCAATGTCATCTGTTTAAGTCCATGTCAAGCAAAGCTGACTGGACAGTGTGGGTCAGGTGTCAGTCCTTCAAATGATTTTTAACATCATTTAATCTGCTAGTAGCATAACCAGCCCAGATAGACACGTTCAGAGCAGTAGGGAGAGGTTGTCCGGGTCACACTGCACACATAGCTGGAGGGAGCATTGTTCAGTATTTCTTCCAGTGGTCTTCTGTGCACTTACTTCTGTGTCTGATCTAGCTCCAGTAGTGCTGAGAGAGCCGAAGTTCCCTTTTTGGGGAGCGCTATGGGCTCAGGGGGGTAGGCGGAGAGTGGACCTGTTACCTGGAGGCCCTTCATGCCAGCTCCTTTCTGTAAGCAGAAGAGAGAGAGAGGCCGTATAGAAAGGACATTTCATGAGTTGATTCAATGATGGTAGAAAGTATGGTGCATTATGAGTTGACCTAACCAACTATGCATTGTATTACAGCATGTGTTCCCAAAAAGCTAGACAATTCAGGCAACATTGATTAGTGGCAATCAGAGCGAGAGCAATTCTGTGTGTGAATTCGAACACCATATAACCTTTTCATACCCCCAAAATTATGAAGGTTAAAAACACCAAGGGGCACATGCTACATATCTTCCTTACTTCTCTGGACTTAAAAAAAAAAAAAAAAAACATTCAATATATAAATCAGTTAGTGTTGGCTCATGAGCCACTCAAGTTCTTTCTGTGGAAAAGCAGAGATCCTCTCCCCGTCCTACCCTGATGATGCGGTCGGAGCGGTGTTTGCGCCGGATGCGGTTCAGCCCTTCAAGGAAGCGGATGAAGCCGTCCAGTGGCGCCCAATCGGAGCCCGGCACCCCAAAGCCCTCGCCGTACACGTCCCAGTGGCCGTCGCCGTCGGCAACACGCCTAGCCCCTGCCCCGGCTGGGAGCAGTAGGAAGCGTGTGCGCCAGAACTTCAGCGAGTCAATCAGACTGGGAGTAGATAGTAAATTGAAGTCAAAGTCACAAGTAAAAGCATACCAAGGGTAAAAGCATGCCAAGGGTAAAAGCATACCAAGGGTAAAAGCATGCCAAGGGCAAAAGCATAGCAAATAAGCATATCTAAACAGAGAGGGATAGGTGCAGAGATTTGTATCTGCTAACACTAGCACTGAAAGCACTAGAAACTCCTTCTAAAAAATTCAAGGTGCTAGCGCCATTCATCCTTCCATCCTTCCATCCATCCCTCCCTCCCTTTCTCCATACCTGAAGTCCTCTGATCCAGCGGAGCAGATGTACTGGTCCAGGTAGTTCCACTTGTACTCCTCCAGCCTCTCGTGGCTGAACTCCACCCAACAGGACAGGAAGTGGGCTTCAGCATGAGGAGGGCACAAGCTGTAGCTGTACTGGATCTGCGCCGACTCATACGGGTACCTACCCACAATCCCCCAAACAGGAAGTGATACTGAACAACAACTCGCATGTCAAAAAAGAAAGGGTTCAACAATGAGGCTTAAAAGCTTCTCAGCTGTCCGAAGAACAGGGGCCGTATTCACAAAGCTTTTTATCTTACCACTAAGAGTGCTCCTAACTCGCGCTAAAACATTTTACGTAGGAGCAATTTCTTAAAAGTGATTCACAACGCCTCTGAGACCTACTCATACTAAGGATAATACAAACTCCTAAGCTTAAGATAAAAGCACCGTTGCTATGGATGACGTCGATTCTCATGCACGAGTTTAGAAGGGCTGAGGACGGTGATTGGTTGTTGACAGGCTCTCTCATTAAAAACTCATTTGTGACGTCCCTCTAACAATCCCACTATATCAACTGAAAATAAGACAATAACCTAGGCTTCAAATTAAGTCATATTAAATAGTTATGGGCAGTGCAGTTTGCAGAATGCACACGCATGATGACAAGTTTTTGCATTCAACGGGAATGACACTTTGCACGTTAAGAGAAATAGAAAGCGATCAATATAAAATATGGCAATTGCATGTAATCAAGGCAGTAATAATTAAAGCACCCAGCAAACTGTTAGGCTACTATATTTCCAGCCCTTGACCACTTCAAATACCAGCACATACGGCACTTCAAGCCCTCCAATCTTAATTGATCAAAGCGAAACCAACGTGAAACGTAGCCTAAGCGAAAGCCTACTGGTCCCAGGACCAATAGCCACTGTCACCCCAGCGGCATCCAGCTGGTAAGTTCTCAAAAACCTGCTGCAGACCGCTCTCCGTTGAAATGCACGAGTCATCGGTACATCCAGGCCACGGTGGACGAAAACGTCCTCATCTTTTGATGGGGCAATTATTGTAATGTGTGTCCCGTCACTGGATATTCCTGCGATCGCCATGGAATTTACTTTGATCTTGTGTAATAGGCGGATGATGTGGGGTCTACAGTGCGTTGATAGTTTGATGAATTAAACGGCTGAGTGATGATTCCCAGTGTCGTCATTTGCGTTTTCCGCGAAGCCAAATAGGCTATCTTTATGTTTCCAAACATTTCACTTCGGGACACATCGTTGTTTAAAGGCGTCATTGCATCCCGCGCTAATTCTACGACAATATTAATACCTTCACGGTTTAAGCAATGTCTTTTATCAATTCCAAGTCGGCTGCAGCCATCTTACGATTTTTTGTGAATAAGTCTTAGTGACTTAGGAGTCCTCATGAGGAGTTTTAAGCTGTCTTAGACTTAGGTGCTACTTTTAGGGATAAAATACTTTGTGAATTGCTCTTAGTAAAAAAAAATAGGAGTCCTAAATTTAAGACTGACACGCCCATTATTTTTAGGAGTTTCTCCTAAATTCGCCACTTATGAGCTACTTTTAGCCCTAAGATTCTTTGTGAATACGGCCCTAGATGTATAATTCTTTGCGCTTGTGGTTATGGAGTCTCATACTCTCTTAATGTAACCTGCTCAAACCCTGACTTAATAAACCAGCTGCCCTCTAATAACCCCTAACTATGGCATGCCACAGGCCCCACAGGATGGACAGAAGTGAGACTATCAATGAGGAGAGTTTGCTTTGAGAGAGGATGGTTTGGTGTGGTGTGGTGTGGCAAACTGACTTGGGCAGGTAGCGCGTGACGGTGATGATCTTGTCCTTCAGGCAAACTTTGTGGAAGGTGCGGCCCATGCTGAGCCAGTATATACTCTCCTCCTCCTCAGGCCTCCGCCGTGATACCAGACCTAAGAACACACACACACACACACAAACACTGTCATCGGTTTTACATTTGACATAATCCTATCTATTTTAAATTGAGGCTATGAGACACTTGAGTATGCACAGAACTAAACTAAACTGAACTAAGCTGCTATGTATGAGTCTCTTGGCCCTTTTCTTATTGACGAGCAGTGAGCAAAGCAACGAGCAATGTGCAAGTCCTCCACCCATTAACTAAAGCTAATTAAACAGTACAGTACAGTAAGTTTGCTAATTTAGTACTATGAACAAACCACAGGCTTTAGTTCATACGCGATGGACTTTGCTTGTTGCTGCGCTCGTTGCCCGACAATTAAATGAGCCCGCCATATGTATGATACATTTGATTGTGAGAGTACTTATGTATGTTGATGTCTTTATGTGTGTGTGTGTGTGTGTGTGTAGAGCTCAGGTGACCTCTAGAGTAGAGCGGGCTGCTGCTGAGGGGCGGGGCAGCAGAGGGCGGAGCCTGTTTCCTGGCGTTTGGTTGGACGATGATCTGGTAGCCCTGCATGAGTCTCTGGCAGATGAACTCCTCGAACACTTGAGGCGCCGTCATCACCGGAGCGTCCTCATCGCGCCTGCACACCACAGCCACAGGAGGGCGACGACACACAAACACCATTCACAGCACACAGGACATGTAGGAAGGCAAACCTGACATGTCACTATCAGTCCTTTGTAGACAGATATCTGTCTAATGTGTCCTCAGGCATATTTGTAGAACAAGTAAAATAGCTATTATAGATAACTTTATAATAGATATCTGGGCCCAGACTGCAATGGCACCAAACACTGTGCATGTGTGTGTGTGTGTGTGTGTGTGTGTGTGTGTGTATGTATGTGTTTTATGATTGCAATGTGGGTGCATATTTGTGTGTACTATATGTGTGCAATGTGTGCTGTTTGAACTGTACATGTGTGTGTCCCTTTCTAGGTGCGTGTGTTTTTATAAAACAGGTGCTTGTACTAGATGTGTGGGTGTATCTGTCCAGGAGATTGCGTGTCTTTGCGAGCGTTTGCTGGTACTGTATGTGTGTGTGTACCTGTCTAGGTGTGTGTGTGTGTGTGTGTGTGTGTGTGTGTGTTTGTGTGTGTGTACCTGTCCAGTTCTGTATGTGGCAGCAGGTCGTAGCAGCCCTCGGTATAGTCGTTCTGGAGCGACTGTTTGTCAGGGAAGTAGTCGGTGGTAAGGGGCAGGCATGCGGGTGTGGTCAGAGACTTCCAGTCCACCCCCACCGTGCAGCAGAAACTGGGCACTGTCGGGGGGGCAGACAGCAGCAGGGCTTCACACACACCACACACACGCACACACGGAGAGCCCAAGAACACACATATGCACACACACACACACACATGGAGAGCCCAAGAACACACACATAGAGACACACACACACATAGACACACACACAGACACACACACACACACATACACAAGCCCAAATACACACACAGGGAGACCCCCAAAACACAAAAGCCCAAATACACACACAAAACCAAACCACAAAAACACACACACACACACACACACCAGAAAACCGACCGATACCAAAAAGCACATTCACGCAACAACAGGACAGAAA
>NC_137909.1:19258352-19290852 GCF_963457725.1 Sprattus sprattus | reverse complement strand
GTGGCACTGTAATGTAACCAAGGAAAAGTTTTGAACCATTTCTCTTGAAAAGACAACACAGTTATCTCGCTTCTGCACTACTATAAGCTTAGGGTCAGGTTGTGCAGGCTTTGTGCAGGTGAGGATGTCTGAAACATCAAATCCCTGGGGCTCAATATCCTGTAACATATGACATGAAAACTTGTCACTCTCTGAAATAACAATCCTATTAAATGAATGTATTGATCAATAATGCTCTTCACAGCTAAATTATGTTCCCTTGTGTTCTCACCTGCTCATTTGCCTGACTGCTGCCCTCATCATGTGACCCTCTGTGAGGAAACCACAGCAACCAAATTACTTACTTTACACAAGATCTCTCATTCAAAACTAAATACTAGGCACAATGAGCAATGTCAAGATAAGTCAGCACTTTTTGAAAGGGCATCTACAGTTTTATTTACACTTAAAACCCATAACTGGGATTCTGGGATTCCTCGGAATTAAGAGTATGTTACAAATTAAATGAATTATTATTTATATTATTATTATAACAATGCCTAGAGTTTGACAACCCCCCAAGTGCTATAGTAGAGAATCAAGTGGTTTCAGTCCTAAAACTCTTATGGAATACTACAGAGTAGTATGCAGTTCACAGAACGTCAGTGTTCTGACAGTGTATGGCATGCACAATTTTGTTTGAGGTCTCTTACCTGGTCATCTGTGCCTCCTGCGCTGCCTGTCTCTGTGCTCTTATCCCTCACTTTGGCCATCTGACCCTTCGTCGCCTCCTCTGTCTCCTTCTTCTTCTCTCTCTCTCTGGTCATCTGACCCTCTGTCTCCTCCTCGCTCTCCTTCAATTGCTCTGTCACCTCCTCTGTCTCCTTCTTCTTCTCTCTCTCTCTGGTCATCTGACCCTCTGTCTCCTCCTCGCTCTCCTTCAATTGCTCTGTCACCTCCTCTGTCTCCTTCTTCTTCTCTCTCTCTCTGGTCATCTGACCCTCTGTCTCCTCCTCGCTCTCCTTCAATTGCTCTGTCACCTCCTCTGTCTCCTTCTTCTCTCTCTCTCTCTGGTCACTTGACCCTCTGTCGCCTCCTCGCTCTCTTTCAATTGCTCTGTCACCTCCTCTGTCTCTTTCTTCTCTCTCTCTCTGGTCACCTGACCCTCTGTCGCCTCCTCGCTCTACTTCAATTGCTCTGTCACCTCCTCTGTCTCTTTCTTCTCTCTCTCTCTGGTCACCTGACCCTCTGTCGCCTCCTCGCTCTCTTTCAATTGCTCTGTCACCTCCTCTGTCTCTTTCTTCTCTCTCTCTCTGGTCATCTGACCCTCTGTCTCCTCCTCGCTCTCATTCAATTGCTCTGTCACCTCCTCTGTCTCCTTCTTCTTCTCTCTCTCTCTGGTCATCTGACCCTCTGTCTCCTCCTCGCTCTCCTTCAATTGCTCTGTCACCTCCTCTGTCTCCTTCTTCTCTCTCTCTCTCTCTGGTCATCTGACCCTCTGTCTCCTCCTCGCTCTCCTTCAATTGCTCTGTCACCTCCTCTGTCTCCTTCTTCTCTCTCTCTCTGGTCACCTGACCCTCTGTCGCCTCCTCGCTCTCTTTCAATTGCTCTGTCACCTCCTGTCTCCTTCTTCTCTCTCTCTCTGGTCACCTGACCCTCTGTCGCCTCCTCGCTCTCTTTCAATTGCTCTGTCACCTCCTCTGTCTCTTTCTTCTCTCTCTCTCTGGTCACCTGACCCTCTGTCGCCTCCTCGCTCTACTTCAATTGCTCTGTCGCCTTCTCTCTCTTTCTGGTCACCTGTCCCTCTGTCGCCTCCTCTCTCTCCTTCAATTGCTCTGTTGCCTCCTCTGTCTTCTTCTTCTCTCTCTTTCTGGTCACCTGACCCTCTGTCGCCTCCTTGGCCATTTCCCTCTCTTTCCCTCTTCTCCTGATATATAAAAAAATATTAAATGGGTTGAGAGAGGTGGTATCGATATCAGTTTTGGAGAATATGTGTTCCCTCACCACAAAGTTGTAAAGCATTTTAAACTCCTTTTGCCCACTTGCTAGCACATTTAGACTGCTACACATTTTTGTATAAAATAATAATAAAAATACCATTATTATTATTATTATTATTATTAATAATAATAATAATAATAATAATAAAAATAATAATAAATATAGCTGCAAGCAGCAATGGAGGGTTCATGCAGCGAATCGGCCAACTTCGATTGGCTGTTGAAGGCGAATGCTTTCAGAACGCAATGCAGTGATAAAGCATGGTCTTTAGAAAGTCCGTGCCGATTTTGGTAAAGATCGGATCAAGTTTGCGACCTGTGCAAACTTTTTAGTGTTTTGGATTAAATTGAGGTCAAAGGTCACCAAATATATTGATTGTCCCCCAGATGGGGTCAGCAGTTCATGTACCAAGTTTGGTTTTGACACATTACAGGGTTGCCGAGATATGAGCTCACTTCCTGTTTGGCGGCTTCACCGCCTAATTCGGTTGGCTGCTACTGGCGAACGCTTTCATCAATTGTTCCATAAACTAATGCAGTTATAAGGCATGGTCTAATGATGGTCTGCGCCAATTTTGGTGAAGATCAGATCAAATTTGTGACCTGTGTTTGCTTTTTAGTGTTTTTGACTAAATTCAATATGGCGCCCTGATCAATTATGATAATGTCACATATTTGCATGTGTCAATCTAAAGACCTCCAAGAGCATGTATGGATCCCACTAGTAAGTTGAAATTCCAAACACATCAACAGCTACAGGCCAAAATGCATTTTTTGTAATTACAGCGCCACCTAGAGGTCAAAGGTCACCACATTTCTTAAGCGTCTTCCTGATGAGATTAGCGGTCCATGTAGTAAGTTTGGTCTTGATATATGAAATCGTTGCTGACATATGAGCCCACGTCCTGTCTGGCGACTTCGTCGCAAACATTGATTGGCTGTCATGGGTTAGTTGCGAAGATGTAATTCAGTATCCTTTGTGAGGCTTGGTCTGAAGATGATTTGTGTCAAGTTTGGTGTTGATCGGACAAAAATTGTGACCTGTGAAAAATGTTGAAGGTTTTTGAGAAAATCCAAAATGGCGGAAAATCCATCATGGCGCAAAATGACGTCATAGGGTGCGTTGAACTCGTGCTGGTCCAAGGATTCCAAGGATGCCTCATTTTTGAAAATCAAGCCAACGGGTCAAAAGTTACGTGTGTGAACGTACGTCCAACTTTGACCTGTTGGTGGCACTAGAGCGCTACATCTGCCTACATGAAACTTGGTGAAATGAATCATGGGACTGTCCCCAATCAGTGTGCCAAATTTCACAACTTTTTACCAGACGGTTCTATGGGCTGCCATAGGATCCCAGCACAGAATCATAATAATAAGAAAACATAGAAACACAATAGGTTTCTGCAGCTTCGCTGCATGAACCCTAAATAATAATAAGAAAACATAGAAACACAATAGGTTTCTGCAGCTTCGCTGCATGAACCCTAAATAACAATAATGCTGTTTCAATGTTTCCTACGAGCAAGCCTACTCACATGCACCATCATTAACCGTTGTGTGTGTGTGTGTATGTGTGAGTACAGTACAGGAGTGCACGCTCAAAAGGAGTGGTGTAACCTCTGAACTAGCCCACAGGAGCTAGCTGTCAATGGATGACATCTCTAAGTAAATGAATGCATTCCCCCAAAAAACTGTATGTGTGACTGTATGGGAGCAAACAGCAATTTGGTCTCTGTACTCACATTGCATTTTACCCACCCGTAACCGAGTACGTTTGAGGCAGTGTGTTCTAGAATCTTAGTTTGAGGACGTCTATCGCTGCCATTACAACGTAGCCTATGCTAATCATATAAAGTTCACATAGTTAGCTAGCTAGCTCTTACAAAGCGGGAAATAAATATCTGGCATGAATCAGTAATTATTCAGATCGTCTGGTTTTACTCTACATAGCACACCAACGATACTGTTTGAATGTGAAATTATGGTCTCAATCGAAAATAATTTTGTTTCTCCACTGACACCTCTTCATTCTGAGGGTTTGTATGGGGAAAGTGAATGTCCCTCTCCACTTTAAATGGAGGCGTAAACTATCCAGGTAGTGAACAAATATAAAGTGGATGATAACACCTAACTTAACAATACGGGTATTTACCTCCTTATCGTCAGGATTTTTACTCCTTTTGACTTTTGGCTCCTTTGACGACCAACAATTAAAAATTGTTGTCTGGCCCTGGCTGCCTTTCAGTGTCCTTTTCATATCCATTCATGTACAGTTAGCATTAGTCTTCTCTTACTATTCATTCCCAGCGACCTCGCGAAATAGTTCGGGTAATACCAAGTAGTCGGTGGGCTGGGGGGGGGGGGGGGGGGGGGGGGTACATTACAGATTATCAAAACATGATACTATCTTGCTGACAAAATAAATGAATAAAGAAAACAAACAAGGTATTAATTCAGAATATTTCATTTTTTTTTTCATCTGAATTATGTGTGATGATATTGAGGGGGTTATATTAGCTGGATCCGATTATTGAGGGGGTTATAACCCCTCTAACCCCCCCGTAAATTACGCCTATGGAGAATAATCACCAGCAGTATCATTACAGACATGTTGGTGAAGACACACACACACACACTAAAATATGGTCATGTCATGAACAAAGTCAGTGACAGATGAGGACTCACCGTTGAAAGAGAGGTTGATAGCCTCAAGGTAGTTCCCCTGAACTGCTGTGGAGTTCTGACCACAGGGGAAGCCATCTGCCACACAGATATATACACACACACACACACACACACACACACACACACACACACATAGTAATACGCTTATGAGAGAAATTTTGAACAATAAAATGTGTTAATGAAGTTCATCTGTTGTTCATCTGCCACTGAATACCTGCAAGACCTAAATGTAGTTTGCAACTAGAAAACTGAAAATGTCGCAAGCATTGAGTGAGCACTGAGGCTTAGGCCCTTTAAGCTTAATATTTTAGAACCACAAAGAATTCAGATAGAACCTCTCAAAATGTATACAACACATGAACTGCTTTATTAACAGATTGAAACTATATATTTAACATTTTTAAGAGGGTATAATAATGGGCCAAGATATTGTAAATGACTAGCTGTTTCTTTGTCTTTGAATGTATGTGTATGTGCGCCATTTGTGTGTGTGCCCATGTGTGTGTGTGTGCGTGTGTGAGGGCGTAGGTATGTTGTACCTGCTCCTTTGAGGCGCACCAGGACAGGGTACTGGATGAAGAGTTTCTTGATGGTGATGACGAGAGATGTCCACTCATCTCGCCTTTCATTCTGAGCCACCACTCTACATCACCCACCCAACACACAAACTCAATGTCACATATCACAACACTGTGAAAAACAACGGACAAAACACAATGTTACATAATCCAACACTAGAAAATACATAAAAACCCAAAGGACAGCAGCACCAAAAGAACACTACACCCAAACTGTAGTGCTTTCTGTCTGTCTCTTGCTCTCTTTTGCTCTCTCTCTCTCTCTCTCTCTCTCTCTCTTCTGCTCTCTCTTCTGCTCTCTCTCTCTCTCTCTCTCTCTCTCATGAATAAACTGCGCATGTTGGAGCTGTCGGACCTGTAGAAGTCCTCATAGAAGCGTCCCTCATGGTCCTGTCGGATAGAACCCCTCAGGATCTCAGGAAACTCATCTGAAAGAGGAGAACAGGAAGAGCAGGTAAAGGACCCAGAAAAACCATCCTTCACTCAAACCAAAGGAGCTTATCTGGCCAACATATCTTAACACATTAGATCTGTTGGCAGTGTTTTAAGAGGAGGTAATGTGATCTCACCTTGAGATTTAGCAGAGTAGAAGGTTCGAGAGAAGAGCACCACCGTCACCTCATGGCTGCAGTTCTTCTCCTGTTAGTGAGTCAATGAGTAGCATGGGTCAGAAAGCTGTCAAATACTACACAGTCAAGTCACTTCTTCAAAGCAGGACTGATAATACATTTTGCGATAATTTGATCAAATAATACAATAACATAAATACATGTGCCAGCCAAAACAAGATTAGAGGGTGACCGAGATACAGGCCAGTAGTTTATGGACATAACTTTGAGGCTGGTAGTAACTGGTAGCTTATCAATATAACTACAACTTGTGATACCAATACCAATAATTGCATAATAATAATAATACACTAGCACTAGAGGGGTCTGGGATTTAACTAACAAATATCATTTCTATAAACAAATTGCACTTTTGCAAAATTTTAACAAATGTCAAATGTCTATAAACAGTTCCTGGCCTCTCCTAGCCTTTTCTCACCTTCCACTTGGCAAAGAGATCTGACAAGAAACCATTGACTGCCTTTTCAAAGTAAAGGTCTCCTGTTAATGAGATTTGCAAAGAAAAGCTTAATAGAGACATTTGTACTGTAAATACAGACATGTGTGTAGATAGCTGACAAAGAAAACACGGCTAATACATGACTTTTAGCAGCTCTTAGAACCAACAGCTTTACAGACACACTGTAAATAAAAAGGCAAACACATACAAAAAAAAACTGGTTGTGGCAGATTTACCATAGATGTCGAAGTCCCACATTTCACAACTCATCTGGATGAAGATGTAAACCATCGCTGAAGTGGACCGGAAAACCACCTGGATCAAAAGAAGAATGAGTACATTTGAAAATGATCTGAGGTAGCATAGCTGAAGAGTGTGCACAATATGACCAGTGTGTGCTTCTCACCCTGGTGTCCTCACTGATGTACCCACACGTGACCTTCTCACCTTTGACCCACAATTCACTAGCCTGGGCCCTACATGGGAAGAAGGAAAGCATGAAGAGGTCACATAGATATTAGGTCTCACAAACATACCATCACATATAGTATATGCATTCAATACCACATAAATATGTACACATGCAAACCAATAAACAGGTTGCAATCACAACACAGACAGATCATACACAAGCACGGCTGACAAACTGATGGCAAAGGGCCAATGAAGCTACCTGATGCCAGCAAACTCAACCTTCTGGGTCACGTATGCACAAGTACTGACCTGGAGAAATGAATACACAACAGTATAAAAGACTCAATTTAAAACTATACCACTATTATATCACACACACACACACACACACACACACACACACACACACACACACACCAAACATGCACACCAAAGCTAACACACACAGGTGTGTAGTTATGTTTGGGCACTGCCCATACTAAAGGGTCCACTTTGAATCCAATTCCCTGACCATACACAAAATACACAATCACTAATTTTAATCCTACACAACATCGTGACAGTCACAAACAGAAACACGCACATACCCTCACACACAATCCTTACCAAACTCTTCTTAAGCCTCCACATGTCTCCTCGACCAATGTACTGATCTTTGAAGGTGAGCTCCACAAGATCAAGGGTGACATCCTATAAAAGAAGGAATAACTACACATCTCATGCTAACTCAGTTTCAGCACAAACACAGAGCAATGATAGGAATGGTACTAAGACAATGGAGGATAGAGATGGGATACTCCGTGAAGGCAGATGTGTAATCACAGGCACACCTTCTCGGCAGGCGTGGAATGTGATGTACTGTCACCCGAGCAAGAACATAATAAAAGAAAGCTTTAAGCATGGTAAGATGGATAGATAAAGGAAACTAATCTTTGCAAAAGGATCACCTTAGGATCCACAATGTTGATGATGACATCCTGGTAGGCACGGAGTTTGAAGGCCTGGGCCACTGTCTGGTCAACACTGATTGTCTCTGATAAACACACAGGTAAATAAATAGAAATGCTAGGTATTGAAGAGAGTCATTCTTATATGAAGCAGGTCTGTATTTTAACTTAAGGTAGGGGCTGAAGAAGGACAGGATAACTTGGAATACCTTTCTGCAAGTCTTCTTTCAGGCTTTTGACTTGCAGTAGAAGAGGACTGATGTTGAAAGGGAAACAGAAATGTCCATGGAGGAGAAAGAGAGAGAAAGAGTAACATATCTGCACAACTGTGCACTGTAATCCTGCACATCTTGGTTCAGCTGAATGTGATATAGCAGGTGTATCAAAGAACCAAAGCAATCCAGCTCACCTGTACTCGTCGTTGGGATGTGCAATCTCTACAATGTCCCCAAGGGCTACCTGTTGGAACACCTTGGGATTCATCATCAGCTCATCATCTAGAAGAGGACGACACAGCACAGCACAGCACAACATGGCCACTTAATAAAAACCTGACAGACCTTTCTTGTCTCTTTGTCCATAACATTCGGAGGAATGAGGACACTCTGAATGCTTATCATTTAAAATAAAAACAAGTGTGAGTATGTTTTTGTAACTTACCACTTCCACCAAAGCCTTTCTTATGAACCACCAGCTTGTAAGATTTGTTTGTCTTCATTGTGATGGTCATCCTGCTGACCTAGGCTAAGGAGGGAAAGCCATAATTGGTTTAACTGTATAAGATTTCACTCACATTCTGCGTCGGAAATAAAATTATTTGACTAAATATTTATCATATATGATTTTAGGTAACCTTTAATATTGTTTTTGTTTTTATACAGTTAGCTTTAAATTATAGTCACGGCACGACAATACCTTAGCGTGCTTAGATGGCAACAACAGCAATCATTTATGCAAAATATAAATTGACTCAAAACGGCGGAGGCCTGATTGTGTTTTGACAGGGCGGAGACGTCGCGTGCTGCTGACAAACTTACTGCTAACTGCAATGCTAACATTAGCTTGTCTCATTTTCAGTTTCTAGTTGCGTGTGAGAAGTTGCAAACATACCGTCAGCAGTTCCTACCCAAACTCCTTGTAATGGCGGGTTTATGAGAGCTAAATCATTGCACAAGTTATTGAAGGATGCAAACGTTTCTTTTAATCTTCAAGGCATTTCTTTCAATGGAGCACGTCTAACAGTCTAACAGTTTTGCTCACTTCCGGGACTGCGAGCTCACAGGATAAAAACAATGTACAGAAACCCCGCCTCGAATGTGTGTTCCTCTCTGTGATTGGATTACAATGCCTGCAAACTGGACATACATTGGCAGAAGCATTCCGTCTATTCATTGGCCCCCGCATCCCAGTCATCAATAATAATCTCTATCCTTGTCATGCTTAACGATGTTATATCCGAGTATTTGTTACTTTGCTTTCACATCTCTATTCACAACAAAAATGCATAGCATTCATGAACTATCAATGTGACACGGCTTTCCAAATATGCTTTTTCCTCGTATATTGTATTCACCGCAGATGTATCTCATCACTGCAGGCAACAAGTAAGGGATAATGTATAGAACGCAGGTCATTGTCGGGAAAATAAGCCCCGACAGGGCGAACAGCACCCCGACGCGAATAACTCGAGGTATCAAAAAGCCGTATTAATACAGTAAAACAGCTCAATCAGGTACGTGAGGAAATTTTATTATCCATCATCTGTCTTTCAACTGCCTAGAAAACTCATAGGAAAATGAACTGTCTGCCACTGAGTCCATTGTTATAAAATAAAAAAGAAAAATAGTAATAATAATAAATCAACTAAACTATTTTAAAAGACAAAATATTTTATCATACTTTCATGATCATAGATGTTAGAGCAGACTGATATTGTACTGCCTTTTTATGCCACAGGGCTGTATCACAATACTGATCTAATAGAACATGGAACGTCCATGATTGGCACTGACACATGTACACATATTTCATGAATTACATTCATTGCATATACTGTATTGTACAGAGGCAGTGACTGAGATTATATATTCCCTCTCATAAGACATGAAGATGTCTTCCGTCTTTTGCAATCAGTCTCTTCTCCTCTCTGTTCATTCCCTTTCTCCTCTCTTGTGAAGCTGTGTCTTTGCTTCCTCCATCCTGGGGTTGTGGCTTCAGCAGCATGCCTTTTTCTCCTCCTTGCCCTGAGTCTCCTCCAGTGACACCCCTGAGACAAGACATGAATGCAGAAGTGTTTTCACCAAGATGGTTGCTGACTTTCGTTAAACACATTAAAGCACATCCTTTCCTAGCTGCCCGAATTCTCCAATTTATGGAGAAGCACAAAATATCAACCTGCATTTCATGTTTTCCTTGGGGTCCAGCAGAGGTCGAAATACAGATTCAGATTTAGAGCCTTAATGTACCAGTCAACTTCCAATGCAGTACACAGACTGCCTCAAGCAAATCACACCATTACAGAACAACTATTCTTTCAGGAAGGGTACTGAGCCAACAGTTACAAGCATAACCAGCCACAGAGAGGCAAGGAAGACAGCCACTCAGAAAGCTTAGTAATGTTTTCTAAAAACATCATGTCATCCTTCCTTCTGTAAGAAAAAAAGCTCCCCGCTTTTATTTGCAGTTAAAAGATATTTTCTTGAGGTAATCGTACTGAGGATGTCTCCCTGGCCGATGCTCTGTGTGACTGCTCCCTCTAGCTCCTTCAGGATGGCGTCCTCAAAGGATAATGCCGCCACACGGAAGAAGAACTCGTTCACGTTGTCTCCTAAAAAAACATAAAGCCAAAAAATTATACAGATAAGCTCAACACAAACTGAATATTTATTAATGACCAATGCCGCATTTGCATGGATGAACTCTCCCCTATCCAAAAAAGCTTGGTTATTCCATCTGTTAGTAAAATAACAATGCAACAGATAATGGTATGATGGTGTTAT
Organism: Sprattus sprattus; assembly: GCF_963457725.1. Classification (NCBI taxonomy): domain Eukaryota; kingdom Metazoa; phylum Chordata; class Actinopteri; order Clupeiformes; family Clupeidae; genus Sprattus; species Sprattus sprattus. Next base: position 19,280,182 of record NC_137909.1, on the reverse strand, counting down.
AGTGTAGGGATTCATTTTATTACCTGTTTTGGATGACACCATCCAGAACTCAGCCTGTAACTCTGATGCCAATTTGATGGCATCTCTCTCTAAACCGTCCCGTATCTTTGGAGACTGGAACATCAGTTGAGAGATTAGTAATAACTCAATACACAGAGTATGATTACTGTGAGTTAATTGTGTGTGTGTGTGTGTGTGTGTGTGTGTGTGTGTGTGTGTATGTGTGTGTGTGTGTTTGTGTGATTGTGTTTTTGATCGTGCCCAAGATATGTGATCTCACCAGCAGGTCACTCTTAGTCCCAACCAGGAACACAGAGCAGGAGTTGGGTTCATTCTCCCCCAGCGCCTCCACCAGCCACTGCCTGAGGGAGGTGACAAACAAGACAAACACTGTTCTCAACACCAGCACTGCCAGTCATACCTACGCCACAGTCTTCCAGCTACAGCAGTGTTTCTCAAAGGTGCACTAACATAGACTAAAATGCAGTTTCAGTTCACTGCTGTCTATACTGTATGTTCATTTAGTGGGCTTGTATACATCACTGATGTTGTTTAAAGCTGCAGAGTTCTGTATATAGTATGGCCAAAACAAATCTAGTATTTGTTCAGAGAATGACTAACAAGAGAATATAAGCAAGCAAAGGCCTTTGTGTCAATAGGAAACATTTTAGCGAGCGTAAATTACTCATCTTACCGAGTGTGTTCCAAAGTTCTGATGTCCGACATGTCAAAGACTGTAATAATTACTGTAAAAAAGATGCAAAACAGCATTATTACAGATCAAAAGCAGATGAATGTATGTTTAGCTACATTATATTGTGCTGGGAGATGTTACCATGTGCTCCTCTGTAGTAAGCTGAGGCGATGCATTTAAATTTCTCTTGACCCGCCGTGTCCCAGCTAACAAAATCAGAAAGTTGACATTGATGTCTTATCTTACAAACTAGATAATGATTTCAAGTTCAAGCCTGGAAATGATATCCAAAATAATATCCTGAACATACACACCACTCACATCTGAAGAGAGAAGGGCGTCCCGGAGAGCTCAAATCTCTCAATCTCAAAGTCTACCCCAATAGTGGCTTTATAGTCCCTGTCAAACACATCCTTACAAAACCTGCAGGGAAGGAAACAGAGTACTTTGCTAAAAATGTAAACATTAAATTATCTAAAAAGACAGCATGAACAAGTTCAGGTAATATTTGATTATAAGACGTACAGTATATTTACTTTCAGTCCTATCTCTTGTTGGACGCACAAACATCTACCATTTGGCTTTTCAGATATAACACAACAGTTGTGCCAACATCTCAGTGAGTCTTCTAACCAAGCGCACCTGTTAATTAGACAGGTCTTGCCCACATTCAAGTCTCCAACCACCACAGCTTTGGACATCTTCAGCCTGTCCCACCTTCAAAGAAATAACAGAAAACCAAGATGTATCCAATAGAGACTTCAATTACATCAATGAAATGAACAAAAAGGAGGTAAGTGAGTAACCAAAACAAATATAAATGTGCACACATAACTTTTAAATCAACCACACATGCATGGCACCCCAACACACACATTTAAATTATTAATTTAAATCTGCCAAACACATTTCCAACATAAAGGATTCAACTATTTTCAGATAGTATACACTCTTTAACACTTAAGAGTAGAGAAAACATCACACTCACACACACACACACACACACACACACACCAGTACAACTCACGCCTGTTGTCGCTCAGCCCTCTCCTTGCACACACTCTTCGCCTGGCTGTTCCAGTCATCTTTCGTCTGCAGACATGCCTGTGGGTTATAGCACTACAAGGAAAAGAAACAACACACTTGAGAAGATGACAGACTATAAAGTCTACGGTCAATAAATTACTATGTGTTGTGTCTATAATTACTTTGCCGCCTGCTTCATGCCCTACATACGGTATACATGATTTGATAATAGGGGTTTATAACTTTTAAAAAACAGGAGTCTTTATAGATGCCTGTTCTTAGGCTATCAATGTTATAAAGTCTTCAAAATCCTAAAAAAGAGCTTTGGATGCCAGTGGCTGACTTCATGAGGGTAACACAACCCCAGCATGAGGATTTCTGGCATCATGAAGTCAGGGGCTTCGACCAAGAGGCTAACTTCATTGCTGTAACAACATTTAAGATTTTGAGGTTAGAGTAATTTGCTTACCTGAAATCTGTCACAATTAATTTAAATAATCAGTACAGCAATTACAGAACAGAATGAGTCTTTGGATGAACAGCAGACCTAACCCAAACTTATTTAAAAAAGGACAACAAAAACTGGGCTATTGCCAGTTGCCATGGTGCGTCTGCTGTGTCCTGTTCAGTGGCAAAACTGTGATGTTTGCTAGATATTACGTAAATGGAGTGTTAAGCGTGAAGTCCTATGATTTCTTGAAGGAAATTAATTTGCAGGCTGAAGGGGTGCCATCTGTCTATAATTTCCTGCCGTGTCTGTGGTGCTCATTGGCATAAATAACTCTTTCTTCAAAGTGACCTTAAATAAATGTCATTCAAACTTAATATTAGTGTGGTACTGCACCATAGAAATCTCATCTGTTTGCCACATAATGCGTTTATAAGATGATATTGCTAAAAATGAAACAAAATGATTTGTCAATGTCAACAAAATACATTATGTGAAGGCTCATAAAAATATTGCACTTTGACACGTCGGGTATAAACTGTGCACACATAGATATCCTATCTCCATGGTTTTGATTAGGTACAGGCAGGCAACAATGTGACCTGGAAAAAGTATTTTGGAGGATGTAGAGAGGTGGTGTGCTTGTGAGCATGTGAGCTTGGAGAAAAATAATTATGAAGGAGTAGAGAAGGTGATGTGGAACACCAAGAGGAATCAAGTAGCACAGAGTAATATGAGGTTTATGGGAGGAGACATGTTGGACAGAAAGAAATGCGGTCATAAAGCACGGACAGAATTAGTTTCAGTCCTGTGATCTGCAGCGAAGACAACACTGAGGCCTCTCTGTTCAGATCACACATTTCCAATAACGGCAGTCTACATTGAAGACTACACTCACAGGACGCCCCCTACACTACACGTATAAATTATAAAGAATATAGCAGGAAAACATAGGAACCATATGTGACTTTGTGTGTTTTGACGGAAACGTGATTTAGTGGAGATTCAAATTGTATTTGAAGCTCATGACACCGTGGTTTACTTTAATCCAAGCATGGGTGGATCGTAGGAATTCACATAACTATCTGACATTTAGGGGATTCTACCTTTGGGAAGTCACAGATTACCCTGTCTCGGCTGACAGGTGGGCAGAAGTGCATCCTACCGTCTAGCATCCGAGCTCGGAAGGCACTTGGGATCTGCAGAGGGTGTTGAGAGCATAAAGAATATGTTTTAACCCTCTGGCTAGTCAACCATGTAGGCTACATTCACATGAAAAGGACAACGAATTTCTGACGTATGATAGCTAAGATCTTATATTAGGGAACGGTAACGTTATCTACTGTTCTCAATAAAATTCAGCTGCGGCTGTTTTGCGGTCGTAACTAGAGGCAGATTAGTGTAACGTGTCTACAAAACGCACATGGAGCATTTAAGTACCTGGCAACAAATAAAAAAAAAACTCACGTTATTCCCAAACTACTCGCTTACCGTTAGCTAACGTTAGATATGGCTAACCAATAGAAGGCAGCTAAAAATGAAGTTCAGAAAGACCGCTGCCTATATGTAATGCTTGGCGATAATCTGCATGACGGAATCAAACAAATAACGTATTTGTACTCACGTAAATTATCTTTTCTGACGGTTTGTTGATTCTATAATACTAATTTGGGCATACTGACCGTAAGTAAACGTAAGGTATCAGCTACAGTATCTCAGTCACTGTTAGCTGCATCAGTTTCGTCCCCGAGTCACCATAGCAACCGCCTTGCCTGCCAGGCCTATACATCACGTGTGAAATGACACCACCTTCACTGCCCCTTCTTTCACTCGTTCCTTCTCCCATGAAGTCAAAAACATTACCCTGTTACATAGCCTATTGATATAACAGCAATTGAATATTAATAATATTTCCAAAAAGTGATATTCTCGGCCTCATATGATCGAACATTTAGTTCCTTTTAAAATAATTCTGTGGAAAGCACATTCCTCTCAACTCTGACAGTCATCATGTTACATCAAAGAAGGCAGTCAAACGCTTTAATTTGTCCTGTAAAATAATAGAATTAATTCCATATTATACTTTTCCATCTTTTATATTGCGGGGGGGGTGGGGGGGGGGGGGGGGGGGGGGGGGGTAATGGATGTACTCTCCAGCAGGTGGCGTTAGTGCATTAAAAAATAAGGCTGGTCATTGAGGCTTTTTTTTACTGTGTGGGCTCATTTAATCTATCCATTCACATATCGGTCTATGTATGTATCTAACTGTTTATCTGTATATCTGTCTGTCTGTCTGTCTTTGTATTTGTTGGTGTGTCTTGGCAATAAAGTTTATCGCATATCTCAGTTGTAACAATACTTTCATCCTGTAGGTGGCGTTAGTGGGACAGAAATTGCACTCATAACATGGATTGCTGTGTCATGCCAAGCATGTTAGATTGTGCCCTCCTTTCCGCTGCATGACTGCATGTGCGTGGCACACTCTGTGGGAGGAATACTAACCAGTTGAGATCCAGTCATTTACAAACGCCCGTGATAGAGCGAAGAGAAGCTCTCCTGACCGTTTGCATTCGCATCTGCTCTTTATGCGCTGCTGAAACAATGTGGAGGCCATTTTTCTTTTTTAGAAGCGCTGCTGTAGTGTATTGGTAGAAAGGGAAATGCTCCAAAGCCTTGAGACATTAGGAGAGGTCCATGGCTGGGTCAGTGTCACAGCGCACTGGCTGTCTTCTTAATGGCTGTTGAAGCCCTGATCGGAGTGAGATGGTGGCTCTCCTTTCGCCCTCAGTGCTATTCCATTTCAGAAGCACTAATCGATGATGCAGGCCCTGCAGGATAGCCAAGAAAGCCCAATTGATTTGACCCAAACTTTAATTCCCATTAATTACCACCCAGCCTGCAAATAGCCATGGATGGCAGAAGATTGGCATCAGAGAGGGAATACCTTCATGTGTGTGTCCAGTGTAGAGGGAATGCTCTCGTGTGTGTATGTCATTTCCTGTGAGACTTATTTAATAATAGGTGCTTCGTGACAGATCTGCAGCCGGATGATCATGTGTCATGGTCTAATTTGACATGTCCTGTTTAAGATTATTGGTGTGTCTAGAAAGTGTTGGATGAAAGCAATAACAAATGGACGATCTGTGTCAGTTTGTATTTCCTGAGTTTTTCTATTTTATGCGATGTATGAGATCTGTGGACAAAAGAGTATAATTGTTATGAGGAGCAATCTTTAAAACAGAGGTTGTCTATCTTACTCAATGACTCATACACCTACTATTTTCTCTTGTTGTGGTCCCCCTTTATGTAGACACTACACATGGGAAACACACAGGTTTTCTGATTTAAAAGGGGAGATCTTATATTTTAACACCAGTGGCCTGTGACTGTTGCCCTACTCCAGTTATTTTATCTCAATTTGTGCATTTCACTTTATAGCTCTAGTGGTATCTTTTTTCCAGCTCATCTCCTTCAGTGAGCTCCTCATGACTGTCACAAGGTCTAATTCTAGCTGGCCCTTCTTCGCCCAGCTTACTGGGTTATTCATTCACCTAGTTATGTTTTCACAACATTGTACAATGTGTACAACATCCACGACAAAAACCCACTGTTTCACTGAAAAACCAAATGAGGAATCTAATTGTGCCATGGAAAAGTTGGAAGAAAGATGGGTCCAGAAAAGAACCTTTCTGAAGAAAGAAAGAAAAGACTCTCTGATAATGCGTAAAATCATGTGACAGCTTTTTTCACAGTACCTGCAGAACAATAATTTGCCATTCCTGCTAGTAATTGGATTACTGTAATTTAGATAATGAACTCAGCAAGGTTAAAATACGTATGACATTAAATGTTCTGGCTGTACTCAGAAATTGACAGGACTTTAAGAAACAGGACAATCAAATAATCCCATTACTGAATCAGGGTTGGACCACAAAGTAGAATGCTTAAAAGCTTAAAAAAAGATACCACTAGATTCTCTGCCTTTACTTGCTTCTCCTAGTTTGTTTTTGTCTCTCCGTCTCCCTCTACAGGAACTGGAGTCTGGATCTGCTGCTATACAGCCGCGGAAATAATTAAGAGACCACTTCAAAATTATCAGTTTCTCTGGTTTTACTATTTATTGGTATGTGTTAAAGTAAAATATACATTTTTGTTTTATTCTATAACCTACTGGCAACATTCCTACCAAATTTCAAATTAAAATATTGTCATTTAGATCATTTATTTGCAGAAAAATGACAATTGGTCAAAATAGCAAAAAAGATGCAGTGTCTTCAGATCTCGAATAATGCAAAGAAAACAAGCTCATATTCATTTTTAAACTACACAATACTAATGCTTTAACTTAGGAAGAGTTCAAAAATCAATATTTGGTGGAATAACCTTGATTTAAAATCACAACTTTCATGTGTCTTGGCATGCTCTCCACCAGTCTTTCACATTGCCGTTGGGTGACTTTATGCTACTCCTGGCGCAAGAATTCAAGCAGCTCGGCTTCTTTGCATGGCTTGTGACCATCCATCTTCCTCTTGATCTCTTCTCAGAGTTGGGGAACATTGTCAGAGCAAAAGGAAGCAAGTTTTTCTTCCGGGACAACGTTGTACTTTGCCTGGCTGAGGTTTGTAAAAGACCATAAGGATTGAACCAAAGCGGACTGGAGGTTCTTCTAAGTTCGTCTTCTCTGATGAGTCCAATTTCACAGTAGGTGCAAGACTCTGTGGCTTGTAGGCCTCTCCAGGTCTCCGTCTAACCATCAGACGACCATGTGTTGGGCAAAGCTGAAAATTTGACTCATCAGAGAAGACGAACTAAGAAGAACCTCCAGTCCGCTTTGGTTCAATCCTTATGGTCTTTTACAAACCTCAGCCAGGCAAAGTACAACGTTGTCCCAGAAGAAAAACTTGCTTCCTTTTGCTCTGACAATGTTCCCCAACTCTGAGAAGTGTTTTTTCCAGCAGGGCAATGCTCAATGCCACACAGCCAGGCCAGTAAAGGTGTGGATGGAGTACCACCAGATCAGGACCCTGTCATGGCCAGCCTAATTTCGAGACCTATATCCCATAAAAAAACCTCTGAAATGTGATCAAGAGGAAGATGGATGGTCACGAGCCATGAAAAGAAGCCGAGCTGCTCGAATTCTTGCGCCAGGAGTAGCATAAAGTCACCCAACGGCAATGTGAAAGACTGGTGGAGAGCATGACAAGACGAGAAAGTTGTGATTTTAAATCAAGGTTATTCCACCAAATATTGATTTCTGAACTCTTCCTAAGTTAAAGCATTAGTATTGTGTAGTTTAAAAATGAATATGAGCTTGTTTTCTTTGCATTATTCGAGATCTGAAGACACTGCATCTTTTTTGCTATTTTGACCAATTGTCATTTTTCTGCAAATAAATGATCTAAATGACAATATTTTTATTTGAAATTTGGTAGGAATGTTGCAAGTAGGTTATAGAATAAAACAAAAATGTATATTTTACTTTAACACATACCAATAAATAGTAAAACCAGAGGAACTGATCATTTTTAAGTGGTCTCTTAATTTTTTCCGCGGCTGTATGTCTGAGCTTTATGTCCACACTTCCTGGTCCTGCCTCTCTTTACCTGTTTCCTGGTCCTGCATGTCAACAAGCCTAAACCTGATTTCAGTTTCTAAATACCTACCTGCCTATTCTAAGTGTTTTCCTGTTTTGCCTTCTGTGTCGACCTCTGCCTGTTCTGTCTGATGGTGCCTCTGCCTGAAGATTTTGTACTGCTGCCTAGTCTGTTTTGGAATCTGTTCTTTTTTGACATAGACCCTAAAGAATCTGTTCTTTCGCAATTTGGGCTTTTTGTATTGGATTACCCTGCCCATATCTTGGGAATATTTTCTGGACTGAGCTTCTGTGACTGCTCTTTATCTTTTTGGATCAGGACCCTGGACTGTATTGCTTTTGATGCCTTGTCTCCTATTAAACCTCCAACTGAGCCAACCTAGTGTTGTGCATTTGGGTCCTCTCTTTTTCATTTCATGACATCGTTCTGGCCAAAATATGGACCCCACTGACACTAACCCCACATGGAGGAGCTTGGGGTGGTGACTCATATTCAGGACAGGCTGCGTGCTGAAACTTTAGGCTCCACAGACTTGGAACGGCAGAAAGCAGAATGCATGATGAGAAAAAGGACAATTTATTTAAAGGCTTGGCTTACGGTAGTTCCAGATGTGGTGATTTTCTTCTGAGACTTAAGCTTAGTAGGGGCATGCAAGTCTTGCTCGATTTGACCAGTTCCTGTGTCAGCTATCGCTATCCTGCTAGCTCCCTGAGTCAGCTAGCTTCAGGCCTTTTAGCCCCTTGCCTGATCCAGTTACTGAGCCAACCAGCCTCCGGCCCAGAACCCCAGGTAGTTCAAATGGGCCAACTTTGTCTCTAGCCAGCTTCTCAGTTTGCTAGCCCACAGCTTGCTAGCCCCAAGTCAACCTCCCAGGCTGCAAGTGACCAGCCAGATAGCCTCAAGCCTGATTCTTTCATGTCAGTGCTGTAGGTCACAACTCCCTTCAGCTCAGTAGCTCTAGAACCAGGGACATTAGCTCTAGATCAGGGGCAGGGCCCCCTACTCCAGATTCAAACTTAGAGAAATGATTCCTTGCAGTGGGGCTCCCAGCTCTAGATCCAGTCACCACAGGGACAGTTGTGCTGACTCCTAAATCCCTAAGAGTCACCATAGTAAACTTGTCTGGCATGGCTATCAGACCATTCACCAGAGGAAAGCATGGCTCTCAACGACATCATGCACCTCAGCTACCCAGCGCCTTGGCCACTCAGCAGCCCAACACCAATAGAGTTCCGGCTGCACAGTGCAATGGAAGTCCAGTTGCCTGGCAGATGTCTTGTTTGTTCCTAAGCCTATCCGTGATTCTGTTCCGAAGTTGACCGTCACCTCTTGTGTACCTGACCCTATTCCTGAATCGTCTAACGCCCTGCTTGTTGCTCAGTCTGTTCCAGAGTTTACTGACGCCCTACCTGTTGTCGAATCTGCTGATGCCTTGCATGTTGAGCCTGTTCACGAGGAGACTGGCACCTTACCTGTTGCTGAACCTGTCATTGAGTTCCTGTTGCCAAGTTGGTTCCTGATCCTGAGTCTAATCCCAAGTCTGGTCCTGAGTTGGCCGATGTCCAGCCTGTATCTGAGTGCGACCCTGAGCATGTTCCTGAACTTGAGTTTACTTCTGTTCTCGAGTCAGTTCCTGTTCCTACGCTTGAGACTGTTTCTGCACCTGCGCCTCAGTCTGTCTGCCTTGCCTCCGGGACATCCACCAAGGGTCTCAGGCTGTTGTGCTCTTTGGTCGTCTGGACATTTGTCCCTCTCCCTGACCCCCGTTACCCAGCTTGGTTTGCACTTTTTGTTTGTTCTGAAGCGATGCCAGGAGGCATTCCTTGAAGGGAGGGTACAGTCAGACTTTGCCTAACTTCCTCCTCCTAGTTTGTTTTTGTCTCTCTGTCTCCCTCAACAGGAACTGGAGTGTGTATCCTTGTTTTCTGTGTGTCGTTTGCCCTGCCTCTCTCTACCTGTATCTTGGTCCTGCGTGTCAATCAGCCTCAATCAGCCTATTCCGTTGGCTTTAAATAGTAACTTGCATGCTTGCTTCTCTGCGAGAACGTTCTAGTCTGTCAAGGTGGTCACTGCCTTCCTGACCTTTCTTCTGCCTGACTGTTGTAAGTCTTTGCCTTCTGTGTTAACCTCTGCCTGTTCTGTCTGAAGTTGCCTCTGCCTGAAGATTTTTTTACTGCTGCCTGGTCTGCTTTCTGTTTTGGAATCAGTTCTTTTGCGATTTGGGCTTTTTGTGTTGGATAACCCTGCCCATTTCTTGGGAATAGTTTCTTGAATCCTATTAACCCTCCATCTGAGCCATTGTAGTACTGTGCATTTGGTATCCCTTTCTTGTTTTGTGATATTCGAGGGAGTGTCTTTGGTTAATAAAGCTCTATAGACACTGTTAACATCTCTCTCTCTCTCCCTCTCTCTTTCTTTCTTTCCTTTTTCTTTTATGAACAAAAAAAGGCTTGGGTTATGAAATACAACATACAAAATGTGATTGCCATCCTATTTGAATTACAAATGAAGGCATGCCTGTAAGAAATAGAATTTGAGGAATTCTAAGTTAACAGTCTGGTTCTAGGTTTGATATAGCAAGGCTCTGCATTTTTAGATACCAAAGATTTCAGAGACAAAATAAAAATGTAACATGTTCAGTTACTATTAGCATAAATGCATGTGTTAATAACAACATAATTGCACTTCACTCTTGATCTGGTCATTGAATTTCCAAATAGTATTACCTACGTAGGTTAGCATACTGCACTAGTGAGAATTTTTTTAAACACATATGACCTAAAATGTGTCCCTCAAGCACATTGACCTGTAATCGGTCAGGTCAGAGGTTCCAGGTATGTGAGGCCGGTGCTGCTTAAAGACACCATGTTGTGGTAATGACCCATGATATAATTGCAGATAATTACACCATAGAGAGAGTGTTGCTTTGCTGGGGTTCTTCAGCTCTGCATCACCATGGATTTCAGCACGGAACAGTGGCCTGCAGCTTCTTCCAATAAATCATTCAAAGCCCACAGTGCCGTGAGCATAACTTCCTCTCAACCTCCCTGCACAGAACTCCCCTCCAGCTTTCAGGTGGAATTGTAAGTTATAAGAGGGAGTAATGAAAGCTTTAAGTTTATGTTCACCTTCAAATGAAGCCTCGATGATAGTTTAGTGGTCCATAAAAAGCACATTTGGCAAGTGGCTGTCCTACTGTTGCCAAGTGACTACATATGTGATATCTGATTTAAAGGAAATAAACACTGACACAATCAGATGAAGTGTTCTTAGAATTTGCAATGTCTAAATCCTCCATCATTTATTTAATGATAACGCCAAGCCACTTCAAATGATTATCAAAATTGGGCATAAGTTGAATGTGAATCTCATATTTATCACTTAAAAAGTATGAAAATTATAACCATTGGTGTAAATGAAATAATGGCACTGCTATTGGTCAATGTAATGGAGCGAGGTGCACATTTCAGTTCTGGTTATGTAGGGATACAGAATAAATGTCTTTGATGGAATATATATGAACAGCTGTATATTAATGAGAACCATGGCAGTGCAGAAGTAACACATTCACACACAAACACATATACGCCAACCCTGCCCAAAACTACCTCACAAAAACATCTTTAGCCCAGGCACAATTTGCATAATTATTTTTATTCACTATTATTGTTCTTTTTTTTGTAATATATATTATTTTTTTTTCTAAACCGTTCAGGTTGTTGTTGTTGTTGTCGTTGTTGCTGCTGCTGTTGTTGTTTTAAGTGGACATCCTGTCAAGTCAAGCCTGAAGCCCTTAGCAGAGAGGTGAGTGCGTCCTTAGAGTCCTCACAGATGGACAGGGGGAGGGAAGGTTGAACTGGCCGGTCCCCTCGTTTCTTCCTTCTCTTGTTTTTTTTTTCCTTTTGCTGCCTCTATCGTTCTTACTTCAGCCCGTCCTAATGGTTCCTCAATTTGCTCCTCACAAAAGAGTTGACCCTCACAGAATATTTACACAATTTGCCAAGGGACACTGTCCATTCAAACGTGGTGTGTTTTGAAATGAAAGAAATTAGTTTTTCCTTTCTCATATAATATTTTTTCTTCTTTTTTCATGTTTACATCCTCCAGCTTTTATCGCATAGATTATCTATAAGTTCACTTTCCAAGTTGGGGCTTACTGACGGCACAGTTAAGTTCTTTCTTTACTTATACTCTTTTCAATAAATACCTCTCCAAAAACATCTGTACAAGTGTACACAGTGTTCGACTTATAATATATTTGGGGTATGTCTTAACAAACAGACAAATAAAAAAAACTAAAGGAAAACAAGTCCATCTAAATTCTATTGTAACTTTAAAAGTGGCAAAGTAAGAAAATCATGCAACTCTGAGTGCTTCTCTCAGTACAAACCAAAAGAATAACATGATTTGTGGGCCTGTTTTATTTACATTAAAATTGGCACAGTTAATTTTAGTTTGGAAACTGGAATGGTCTGTGCTATTCAACACTATCCAGTGCTAACACTCATTTTGAAATCTTCACACTGGCTTTGAAAGGCAGGACTGATGAGTACCTTAAAACAACACTTTAAAAAGAAATAAAACATTAAATGGTCAACTGAAAAAAACCTCTTGCCTTGACAATACAGTGTATGGAAAAAAAATTATAAAACAATTTTCTGAAGCTCTAAACCGTTACTATGGAGCCTTTGGAATGGAGTCAGCTGACATGACCTCTGTTTTCCATGATGTTGACAATCCAGTGGTAGCCCCCATCTTCAATCAGGAGAGACTGTGTTTTAAAACTCTTCTTAAACTCTTCTTTTTTTAAAATATCATCTCACAAAGCAGCTTCACTCCACTATGGGAAATAAAAACACTGTGAAAGACGGAGTGAAACCAAAGGTGGGGTAGGGATAAGGGAGGGGGGATGAAGTGCTCCTGCTGCATCCACAGTTTGGCAGCACAATCACTCGGAGAAGGGTGGGGTGGGGGATGGGGGTGGAGTAGGGGGTAGGTGAGTGGCTTGACTTTAATTTCCAGTGTTTCCATGTCAAAAAGGTGCTTGACTTTTGGTCCTTGTGTGTGAACAAACATAAAGTCGAGTGGCTTGTGTGTGTGTGTGTGTGTGTGTGTGTGTGTGTGTGTGTGTGTGTGTGTGTGTGTGTCTGTATGTGTGCATGCATGCACCCATATTTGTGTGTGCATGTGTGTGTGTGCATCTGTGGGTGTCTCTACATAAGCATATATTCATTCAGTGCAAACACATTTATGTCAACCTTGTAAAAATCTGTCTGGACCCTTGGGCTTTCTGCATCAATCACTCAAACAAGATGGTTGCTGTCCCATCACTCCTCCCTCACCCACGCCCTTGACAACCCACCCATCACATTTGACCTTGAGAGAGAAAGAGAGATGGACAAGTCAGACAACAGAGCTTTATCATACTCATTCTGGGTTGCATCTCCTTGTTTTCTTGTTTTAGTCCTCTCTCTCTCTTTCTTTCTCTCTTCTTCATCAGTGGGAAGGCTTTTTGCAGACAGCCTCCCTAACCCAGTAGTAGCAGTTAACTGCACCATCACGACCACCACCACCAACTCCCATCCATGCACACACACCAATTCACCCAACCCCCTGCCCTCAACCTCTCAACGCCTCATGCCCCTCCAGCCCCCGCCCCCCACCCCCCACCCCCCAACACCCCAATAAAAGTCCCCAAGTTCTAGCAGAGGCCTATATACTTGAGATTGTTCTGGATGATGACGTCCGTGACAGCATCGAACACAAACTGGATGTTGCTGGTGTCGGTGGCACAGGTGAAGTGTGAGTAGATCTCCTTGGTCTCCTTGTTGCGGTTGAGGTCCTCGAACTGGCGCTGCACGTAGACGGCTGCCTCCTCATAGGTGTTCTGGCCCTTGTAGTCGGCAAAGCAGACGGTCAGCGGGATGCGCTTGATCTTCTCGGCCAGCAGGTCCTTCTTGTTGAGGAAGAGAATGAGCGAGGTGTTGGTGAACCAGTTGTTGTTGCAAATGGAGTCGAAGAGGCGCAAGCTCTCCGCCATGCGACTCTGAGAATGGGAGAAGGTTGGAAAGAGGAAGGAGGAAAGGAGAGGGAGAATAAAAGGGGGGGAACAAAAAGAGAGGAAAAAAACAGTCGTTTAACCAAGCGCAACTTCCAAACTGATTAGGTAAAAGCCACTTGTACCGGGCAGGCAGAGATAGGCACAGATTTATACCTAAAATACACCACATCTAAGTCTTCTCAACCCTTAACTCACAAACCTTGGTGTCACTTTCAACGTGCAGCTCCATTTCCCAAAAAGAAATGGGAGCAATAATTTAGCACTGAGGACACTGTGACTTGGTGTTTTCAGAATCTGTGCATCAGGGTCAGAAGCAGTCATTTACGTTTGAGGCAGAATGAGATGAGGAGCCCAACACAAAGACCATTCACATATCAAATTGGACTCTACAGTTTACAATCAGTTATTTAATCCAGTTTTATGTGTAGTGAGTTAGTGAGGTATGTGCAAACTTAATAGTAACATAGAAAATAAAACTAGAAATTCTCTTTTGTCTTTCTTTAATCTTTTCTCTTTTTCTACCTTTTGGGATCCCCTTGGGTCCAGTATTCAGGTTAGCCGTAACATTCTTGAATATAGCAAGAACAAACCAGGCCACTCCTTGGTGTAAATGATAACACTGCAATTGACCCAGCACAGGGCTAGCCAGGTCTGCACTCTGCACACTGTCTTGTGTTTTGTCAACACGCCCAAGGAGCTTAATTCAGACAGAAACCCTTCATCTCTATCACTACCCCCTCACTTTCTCTCTCTCTTTCTCTTCCTATGTTCCTCAGCCATAATTCCCTCTTACTCCTCATTTCTTGGTATACGTTTACTGTGACTACTACAAAATCCAAAGAAGCTGAGAAAATAGTGTAGTCACACAGAGCCAATTAATCTTTCCATTCCGGGGATATGATAATAATCTGTATTTACACAAACATGAATATAAACAACAATATAATCAGTTTTAATCATTACACGGCTTGACGGGTTTGACAATAAAGGCCTATGTGTTCTGAATACACCCTTTCCATCTTCTGTAAACTTAGAGTGGATGACAAATCATCCACAAAATGTGGTCAAATTTATGGACAGTCGAGTTTTCTCACAAATGAAGTCATAACTCCAGCTCCTTCACTGCTGCCTCAGCGCATGCTAAGCTAAGCTGAACGAGCACATTCAGCAGCTCAGCTCCACAGTGACAACACATGCCTGCTGAGAGCAACCTGCCTTTCAAGCCAAACACGTGGGTGGCGATGACAAGTCCACCTAACCTCTGCCACCACAAAGCCACCACAGAACACGCTAGGCACCAACTCACTGCTCCCGTTCTCCTCCACCTTCGTCTGTATGAGTTGGGTATTTCATTTGTCTGGTCTTGTGGGTGCTAAAAAATGTCATAGCTCTGCAACCAAACTGCCGGACTTCAGGTCATGAGCTGTAATTTCGGCAAACCCCCACCCCTGCTGTCCCAGAACAAGCCCTACCTCTAAGATTTGTAACCATCATATCCTTTCCGACGAGGAGACCAGCCAAGAAGGAGAGGGCCTCACATAAACTTTTTACATTGTCAGTCATAGGGCATGGAGAGAGAAAAACACATTCACACGAGGGTCACACACTCACACACATACACACAGATCCCTTCACTTCAACAGTCTCACAAAGCAATATCTGTCACAAGTGAAGCACCCTCCTGAACTTGAGATGACATCCATGTCGTGACGCCAGTGAACTGCTCCATATAATGTGTATACTGTATGCTGCTGTATAGAAAGCTTGAGGCAAATATTATGCAATACAAGCCCCTTATTTTTAGCTGTCAATGCAGGGTGAAAATAAGGTGCCATCCATAAACTCTGCAATGGCTTTCTGTGAAGCCTCCATCATAAGACTGACATCACCATGTCATAAACATGTCATGAAAGATGGCATACACAGTCAATAGTCAGGCTCTATCATAACAGTCAGTGTCAAGTGATCCAACACCATTATTATTATTATTATATTATTATATTACCTGTAATTATCATGACATTCATTGAGGCTATGACAACTTTTACAATGACACATATATAACAAGGTTATTCAGGTCAGTGTTATGGAGGGTTCGACTAAAGCTAGCAACCTATATCACACCCTGCATGGGTTCTGTCGGAGGATTCCACTACCAGCGTCCCCCCCCCCCCCGTCCCCCCCCCCCCCGGTGAATTAAACTGATGCATATGTGAGCGCTCCCCTTCCAAAGTCCAGGCTCTCCATCACGGCGCCTCCTGCTGGGCATCCTCTCGGGGACGCGGGCTGAATGGATCCTCCACGGCCCCTGATAAATGTCCCCCGAGCTCAGGAACAACAGGCGCTCCCAGGGAATAACAAACAACCACAGCACCACTGCCCCCCAGTGCCAAGATAAGTGTGTGTGCAAATATACACACCAGCAGAATACTGAATACAGTACAGCAGTTCACAACATATGACAGGATGTGGATATTGACAAAAATGAACCCACTGATCAACTGGTCAGTCATAGGGGTTTGTGTGTTTGTGTGTTTGTGTGCGTGATTGCTTGATTTAGCCAAAGCTTTTAACCAGAGTGACTTTCAGCACAGCACAGGCATACATTTTTATTAGCAGTGTGCTTCCTGGGTGCTGAAGCCATGATCTACCTAAATGCAGAGTAAAATTAATTTAAAAATAATAATAATTGTGGCCTGACACAAAAGAAATGAGTTGGAATGGGGAATATGCCACACATCTCAAAAAGAAACTGGATAGCGAATCCCATGGTTTCTGACAGTTTCAAAGTAAGGCCACCCGAAAAATCTTGGCGGCCATTTTATAGGGACCACTTTCCTGCTTGAGACCAATGATTATGACGGGCGATGAATACTATATAAGATATTTAATGAATTTGCATATTAAGCCTTATTGTAATTGGCCAGGTTCTAATCATCAACACTTACTATAAAATACGATAGAGGAACAAGTTTCAATATTTGAAAACATTTATATATATCAAGCAAACTCTAGCTATATAACAAGGTTTATGAAAACTTGAAATTACCATAAGGCTTAATATGCAAATTCATTAAATATCTTATATCTAATATTCATCGCCCGTCATAATCATTGGTCTCAAGCAGGAAAGTGGTCCCTACAAAATGGCTGCCACGATGCCTCACTTTGATACCATAAGATGAGCTATCCAGTTTCTTTTTGAGATCAGTGACCCCTGCCCTATACAGTCAGGCCCCTGTATCCGCAGGACATACGTTCTGGTTCTACCACTGATAGCCGAAACCATCGATAGTGGCGCACACCATCTATAACTTGTTTTTTGTGTACATTTATACTTATGATTAAGTTGAATTTATTAATTGTACACAACAAGACATCAGCAACAAAAACTTATAATAAAATAAAACAATTATAACAATATGCAGTAATAAAAATTATGTGAATGTGGTCTCTCTCTCTCTCTCTCTCTCTCTCTCTCTCTCTCTGGCGTTTTTGCTTAACCCTTTACCCTTCCTCCCGTTCCTCCTTTCGTTACGTCCTAGCCCCTCCCTTTGATGAACAAATGAAGGAAACAAAATCGTAATGCAACGAGGATGGAGGAATCAAGGACAGACATAAATGAGATGTGGAAAGGCTACCCTGAGTTTTCCACACAATATTAAATGAAACTGAAACAGTAGTTAGTGAATCAGCGGATAAGGGGAGTTCCACTGATCTTATCTCAGGGTTGAACACTAAACATGCTGTAGCCGTTAAGCCAAAGCATAGATTTTATAAAGGTAATGTATCTAGCAGACAGCTTACAAAGACACCCAGCAGCAAACAGCAACGCTAACCACTGTACTACCAACACCTATTATCATTTCAGCTCCAAGGGAATTAAACCTGCTATGACCCTAAGTATTATTAACACATTCTTCCACTGGTTCATTCATAAAGTAGGAATATATATAAGCCTGCCTGTGGTTAGCCTAGCTCTTACAAACATTTTTGAATGGACAGCCAGGCCTTAGGTCAGGCTGTTTGAGTAATATGCCTGAGAGGGTACCAAGAGAGATGGAGTTCAGTATCGGAACGCAGAAAACATCTGTCACGCGTCAGGTCCTTTCACTCAGCCTGCATCCATCACCACACAGGGAAGGTATTGGTTATAGTCTCGTATCTGACACATATCTGCAATGTTAAACACGTAATATATCAGACTGAAAGCCAAAAGTGTTTTAAGTGACCCTATCCCTAAATCTCGTTAGGTCAATACGTCAAGCTACAAAAAAAATGCACCATTATCTAAGATGTGCAGGCCTATTTCTGCCTCCTGGGAGGTATTTCTATGCACAATCTGAGATGGTCTAAGGAATCAGATTGTATGCTATTCATGTAAATGTATGTTAGGCTGCGGGGAGAATATATGTTGGAACAGTGTGGGCGCGTGTGTGTGTGTGTGTGTGTGTGTGTGTGTGTGTGTGTGTGTGTGTGTGTGTGTGTGTGTGTGTGCGCATGTTGGAATGGGCCTAGGTCTCATGAAGCATCCATGCATGCATGTGTGTGCATTCAAGCACGTCAAGCATGTGCCAGTCTTTGTGTGTGTGTGGGTGAGTGCCTGTTTCTGTGTGTGCATGTGCGGGTTTGTGTGAATGAGTACATATAAGTGTTGTGTCTGTGTGTGTGTGTGTGTGTGTGTGTGTCTGTGTGTGTCTGTGAGTGTGTGTGTGTGTGTGAGTGTGTGTGTGTGTGTGTGTGTGTGTGTGTGTGTTGTGTGTGTGTGTGAGAGAGAGAGAGAGAGAGAGAAAGTGTAAATGTGTGTGTCTCGGCACGCGCACTGACAGCAGGCATGTGGTGTGTAGCTTCAGCTTGTGACTGAAGGAGGAGCCTGACAGGATGACTGGGTTGCTGTTTTAAAGGTTACACAAAACACTGAGGCGCTCTGAGCAAATCACGAGATCCATCGTGAGAAAGAGAGTGAGTGAGAGAGAGAGAAACATGATGGAGAAATGGAGAGAAGGAGGGAGAGAGAGAGATGATTGAACAGTAAGAGACAGAGACACAGGAATGTGACAATGTGAGAATAGTTGAAATGCCTTTACAAAATGCCTGTGTGTAATAGTCCTACTGAATGTCCAGCAGAGGCTTATTCAGCCACAAACCTCCACAGCAATGCACACATGTGCACTAACTCATAAAGATATACACAGACAGACACACATAGACGTGAACATTAAATATCTGAAGACCTCTGGCTTCTTGGGTAAAACCTCAGCGTATAATTCATTATTGTGTGTTATAAACCAGTGCAGTCTGAAAACTGAGACAGACAGAGGGAGGAAGAGAAAGAGAGAGAGAGAAAAGAATGTAAAAGAATACCACAGACACAGAGAGAGGGACACCGCCACCACTTCCAGAACACATTTCACCCCCTGCCCCCCACCGCCACACACCCAGAAGTGTAGCAGAGCGCTGCATGAGTTCTCCCCACCTTACAATCTCCCTCCAGCTCCTTCCATCCCTCCTCCCTTTCGAGTCCCTCTCCTCTCAGCCTCCATCTCTCTCTCTCTCTCCGTCTCCCTGGGCTCCCTCCAGACTCACAACCCTTAATTAAGCTTAAGTATTAATGAGAAGCTTCCAGAGAGCTCTAATGCTTTGTTTCCAGTAAATACTAATCACTGAAGTGAGGAGACTCCTCTCCAGAACATAATTCTATCTATTCCTCATTCAATACGAGACACTGGGGCTGTGTCTTAACCCACTGATCCAAAAAAAGGGTTAAAAGCGGACAGGGAGAAACCACAGTACATAAATAGCTGCATATAGTGGGTCTGTGTTATGATATATATGTCAGCATGAGGTGTACTTTGAATTTAAAGGGAAAGAGGAGAGATTATCTGATGCCTTAAGATGCTTCTGGTTTAACCAAATATTGTTCCACCTCCTCCCTTGAATGACTCAGCTCCTTCAGCCAAGTCAGTCTGAGACCACTGTAGCATTGCTGAAACATTTAATTCAAAGGCATTATTTTTCTCAAACACCTGAAGCAAAGTCAAAAATGACATTTAATATCAGTTAATGAACAGTACCAGCAGAGTAGTAATTAAATAACATTGCTAACATGATTTTATCAAGCTGATGCTCTATTTTGACTTTGAGTTTTAATTTAAAAAAGATGATAAATATGAATTTGCCCCAGAACACACACTTATACATACACACACACACACAGCGAGAGAGAGAGAGTGAGAGAGAGAGAGAGAGAGAGAGAGAGAGGCGCAATCTGCCTGTGCCAGTGACATCCACCTGAGAACCTGCTCTCTCTCTTTCTTTCTCTCCCTCTCTAAAGAACAATTCACTCTCCTCTCCTCCATATCATACCTATATCTCTTCATTGAAGAGACCAGTAACATAGACATGCACACACACACACACACACACACACACACACACACACACACACACACACACACACACACACACACACACACACACACACACACACACACACACACACACACACACACACACACACACACACACACACACACACACACACACACACACAGACACTGCTCATTGTCAACATCCCTGGATTAGGAGCGTTTGCCTTGCCTGTTGCTAGGATACAGTTACCATGGCAACCCTCATTTTTAAGAGAGGGATGGGAGCAACAAAAAAAGAAAAAAAGGACAGACAAAAGGACTGGGGAAAAAAATTAAATCACGCTTCGAAATGTTATCACTATTAACTTAATAAAATGACCCTATGTAATGTTGAAGGCCTACTTTTATTCAAATCAGTACGTGATAGCTTTACTTTGAATATAACAGACACCTGACTTACGTATATGAGGTAGAAGCAGGGCTTAATTTGTGCCAGAACAGAATATGGGACTTCCCAAATTGAGACAAATCTCATAACTTTGCATTTTGATGTTCTTTAAATGGATCGTAATATTTGTCATGGATGGTTATTATTATTATTCAAATAATGGTTTGTTATTAGAGCCTATTTCTTGTCACACAAAAAAAAAAACATGTTAGACGCTTTCAAATATCAGCCTGAAATATTGGTTATTGTTCTCTTTTCGTCACATATGGGATGACCCAGGGCTTCATTGTGCCAGATCCTGCCAGAGCAACATTCGGAACCTTCCAGATTGGGACCAGCACCTATTTGATTGGATAAGTCACTATCAAAACTGTTATGTAATATTTAATGTTATCAGTTTAGTAATTATTTTATTTCCCATTGAGGTTACTTGTATATCACTAGCTTGCCTGTCTTGGATGCATCTCCAATCTGATTTTGTTTAAAAAAAAGAGAGAGAGAGAGAGCGAGAGACATCAATCACTCCGCAGTCATGCATTGGGGCCTGAAGCGTGTGGAGTTTTGTGCACGTCACCAAAGCTTATGTTACTGCGGTTTGAACCTCAGCATCAAGGAGGACATTTAAAAAAAAAAATGACAATCAAATTGAATTTTCCTTAAAGTAGTAGGTCAGTCTGTTTGTTGTGTGTAGGTACCGCGCTGTAATGGGACCAAAGTGGAGAGGAGAAGACCAATAGAATGACAGGCAGAATGCGTCATATAGTTTGGTTTCTTGTTGTTTCCGTGACTTTTTCTCTCCCTTGACCCTCCAGAACAGTACCCCCTCTGTGCTCTGGGACCACCTGATTTACAAATTTTGCAGTGCAGCCAAAACCCAACCCTCCAGTTGTCAGACAACTATTTTACACTGAGTGCAAAATGATGTCCCTCAGTGCTTCAGTGCCTCGACATACTCTGCATGGATAACTGTGTGTGGTCTGGTCTGCCAAAGAGTAAACGTGCAGCCATCCACAACACTTAGAGCCATGCGGTGAAGCTCTCAATCACACCGTTGGGCACTAGTGCCATTCACTCTTACATCTATCAGTCATCTATAAGTCAGCACACGAACTAGCGCTCGACTAGGTCGGCTTAACGTTAATTTGCAGTTCACTGGATGTAAATTACAATCAATCATTTGCGTTTTTT
>NC_137909.1:19238352-19255852 GCF_963457725.1 Sprattus sprattus | reverse complement strand
GCGTGTCTCTATCAGTGAACTGTTCAGCCCAAGCAGGTTTCTCATCAAGCACAGCTTAGTATTAGTCTGGAGCTACTCTCATCTTGTGTTATTCCTAAGCACTGCAATCAGACACTTACTGTTATGATTGAATGATCACACTGTGACTAGTAAAAAAGTGAAGAGCTGAATAACAGCATCATTCCAACTCACAACTTACAGGTAGCAGATATGGCTCTTGAATGCAATGTGAGACACTGAGACCATGCATGGAGTCTGAGACACTGAGACCTCCCGGAATCTGATTCCGCTGGATTGAAGGGTTTGGTATTTGATGGATTATCATATTGAGTGCTGCGTGACTTTAGCTTGACCACTGGATGCAAGGCCTAAGCAAATCCATGCCATGTGAAATTACCTTAAACTGTTACAGTAATTTAATTTGAATCGCATGAATGGCAATGTAATTTGATTAATGTACCTCACATGGAATTTACATCAGGATCCACACTGTCTGACAGATATGCATGCCCCAATAAACAATTTAAAACATCTTGGGACATCTGTCATGTGAACAACAAACAGTACTGTACATTTGCTTCAGGGGAATGCTCTGTATAATCCCATGGCAATAATGCTGTTGTTTAATTCTCTGTCTAAACTGCTACCTCTAGTCTATTCCTTAATTTCATAGGGCAACGAGCACTGCGAACGGGCTTTGCACATCAGCAATTGTGCAGTTCACTATATCAAATAATATAATACTATTTGTAATGATCACAGCCTCATTGCTTTGATACTACCAAGATACAACTAACACAGGGCAGTAGGTAAAGGAATTATGTTGGTAATAACTTACAAAACTATGCTTTCATAACAGAATGCTAAGATGCTTTCCAGCCAATCAGAGTGTGTGGCCTAAACTAACTTTTGTATAATTAGCCTTTTTCTTCTGTGTGTTTTTGTGGTGCTGTTACTACTAAGAGTGTTTGCAGCAGTTTTGTATTGTTCATTCAATGCGTCTGCTCTATGTGTTGTTCTGTGTTTGTGTCTGTTGTTGTCGTTCTTGCCACTCACCGTCTGGTTGTCCTCGTACAGCTTGAGATCGTAGCCACTCAGTTCCACGCAGAAGATGATGGCGGTCACGCCCTCGAAGCAGTGGATCCACTTCTTCCTCTCTGAGCGCTGGCCGCCCACGTCCACCATCTTGAAGGTGAGCTCCTTGAAGGTGAACTTGTTCTCCACGATGCCGGTGGTCATGTCCCGCGAGCGCAGGATGTCCTCCACCGTAGGGATGAACTCGGCCGCAGAGATGCGGTCCAGGTCATTCAGGTAGTAGGCGGTGTTGTCCTCTAGGTGGTACTCATTGGAGCGCTGGAAGCACTCCTGCACGCCCGAATCGTCCCACAGACGCTTCATGACGCCCTGCAGCTCGAGCGTGATCTCCCCCTTGCTCTCGGCCGGCCCGGTCAGTGCAAAGAGCTGCACGGCGTCGTAGGCCCGGTCGGGGTTGTGGAAGTCGATCTTGAGGGTGGCGAGTGCACGGATGATGCGCGTGAGTGAGTCAATGGCGTTGTAGAGGATGAGGGGCTTGTACTCCTTGCATGCATCCAGGTTGAAGCCGCCGCTGTGGATGATCTTCATCTGCTTGACGATGGTGCTCTTGCCCGAGTTGCTGGTGCCGAGGAGGAGCAGCTTGATCTCACGCCGCTGGCGCTGACTCTCCGAGCGCAGGTGGCGGTCAATGCGCCGGGACCGCTTCGCCGCCTCTTTCTCCTCCGAGCTCTGCCGGCATCCCATGATCCTTTGCAGGGTGGAGATGGTGCCGGGAAAGTGGTAGGAATGACAAAAAAGTGAAAGTGAAAAAATGGCAGTGAAAGTGAAGAGGGAGAGGGAGAGTCAAAGGACGGAAGTAATCAATGATATTCTATGTAATATTTCAGCCCCTAATCTTCAATCAGACTAGGAAGGTTTGTGCAGCATCAAGGAGGGGCGATTGGATCGAATCAAGTCTGTCGCATCCTTCACCTCCTGAGCACTGATGGTTTCGTGGTTGCAGCCACAGACCCAGAACCTTTGTCAGACCCAGCGATCTACAAGGACATGGCGGTTGGACCCAGCAGGCCCTGAGGTTCGGGCAGGACAACCAAGCTGTCCCAGGAGGAGGGGATCATAGCAGGTTTGCTCCCCAGGATAAGGTTGGGCAAGGGCAGAGGAGGAGGGCTGTGCGTGGGGGAGGGGGGGTGGGGGTGCACCACAGTGTGGTCAGTGGAGTCGGGCGTGCTGGGGAACAGCACTCGGAGATGGCGAAACCCCCTGTCTCCCTGCCCTCATGGCTTCCCCACTGCCTCGCGGTCCTCCAGACACTGCATGCATCCACCCTCTCTTTGTCACGCTGCCTTTCGTCTCTTGTGTCTCTCTTTCTTTCT
Organism: Sprattus sprattus; assembly: GCF_963457725.1. Lineage (NCBI taxonomy): Eukaryota > Metazoa > Chordata > Actinopteri > Clupeiformes > Clupeidae > Sprattus > Sprattus sprattus. The sequence continues at coordinate 19,253,444 of NC_137909.1, read as the reverse complement.
TTATTTCTTCCTTTGTTTTATTTCTTTCTTTGTTCTCTTTTACTTGTTTCCTCTCCTCTCTATCTCACGCTGTTCGGTATCGTCTATCTTGAGCTCACTCGGAACCGGCGTGTTTTTCTGATTACGGATGTTTTTTCGAGTGGAGCTGTAGTGGTGTGTGCTTTCAGCGGTTTCTGTTGTCTCTCTCATTAGAGCCACTGTGAATCTGGCCCCGATTCCTGTGGAGACAAGGAAAGAAGAAAAGAGAAGAAAAGACAGGAGGTGAGAGGGGCTCACTTTTTCAGTACCAGGAATAGTAAAACAAAAGAAGTTATTTTAATTACGCGGCGCCTCCAAAATAAACATGTCATCGTGAGTTTCTTCTTCCTCCTTTTTCAACCCACAAAAATTCTCATCTGGGCGCATGATTCATCTACTTTTTAACTCATACTCTAAGGCTTGAAATATTTTATTTCAAATGAAGACCTAAAAACACACTGCATTTACAGATTTTTTTTTTTAATGCTTGAAAGTCAGCTACATTCACACTCTGCAATGAACAAGAAACTATGCCTCTGACAAAAAAGCAACCCAATACACCAATGGCTCAGTGCTGAACCGCCAGGTTTTGCTTTGCTGCACTTCCTCTTAGCGGCAAAACAGCGCGTTAAGAGAAAATGTTATAGCTTCGACAACAGTATAACTACCTCATCATAGTAACAACTCCTACAGTAAACAAATGGACAATTTCAACATAAAAGCTTGAACAAACATACCCCAAACACTGGGTTTCGTGTACAACATAAGTTACCTGGGAATGTTGCCCTGGTTGGCACAGTCATGCTCACACACAGTGGAGACAGTTGTCAACACACGCGTGTTGAGGGCCACGCCCCTGGCCATAGCACATAGAGAGAGTTTTATCAGATGAACTAAACAAACACAATGCCAGAACAAACCTCAGATGAGGCTTATCAAGCACACACCAACAAGCACACACTCTCTCTCCCTCTCTCTGTGCCTTTCTCCTGGTCTCTCTCACTCTTTCTTTCTCTCTCTCTCTCTCTCTCACTTTTTTGTCTTTCACCTGGTCTCACTCACACTCTCTCCCTCCTTTTCTCCCATGCTCCATCTAACACACACACACACACACACACACAAATGCATCTGTTTCTCAGAATCTGTCTTGTCCTCATCCTGACCCCCTCACTCTTGGATGCAGGCTTCTCTCTCCCTCTCTTTCTTTCCCTCTCTCTCCCTTTCTCCCTCTCTCTCTCTCTCTCTCTCTCTCTCTCTCTCTCTCTCTCTCCAGCCAGTCTGCTGAAAGAGACCCCCCCCTTCAGCTGTCTCTCCCAACTTCTCAGGTTCTCTCATCCAGTTCACATCCAGCAGTTCTCTCCCCTTATCTCACTATCTCTCTCTCTCCCCTTATCTCACTATCTCTTTCTCACACACACACACACACACACACACAAACACACACACACACACACACACACACACACACTTATACACAGGCAGGACAAAGGGTACAGATTACTACAAGTCCCAGGGGTGGTGAGGGGGTTACAAAGGTCTATGATTAAATAGTGTATTGAAAAGGAATGCTGTCTCTCCGTGCGCAAATGTGTTGTGTGGGCATTGCGGGGGTGGTGGGTGGGGGGTTTGCAAGCAGGAGCTAGCGATCCGTGTGCAGGGAGATCAGTTTTCCCCCGGGCCCGAGTAACACACGCGACAGGCCTTCACACAGAGGTATGGTCGCCATCAGCTCTCCTGATGTACCTTCCACTCTCTCACACACTCACACACTCACACACACACATATGAAGTACACACATGCTCACACACATGTTCATGAAAGGTGTGAAATAGAAGCAGATGTGTGATGAATGTTCTCCCCTGTAGCGACCTCCTCCTCCCTCTCTCTCACTGTTTCCTTCCTTTTCTGTCCCCGCCCCCCACACACACACACACACACAAACACACACACCCTCTCCATTCTCCCTGTGCTCCTCTTCACCATGTTCTGTGATTTAGCCCACCAAGTGATATCAGGTGAAATGTTTTCTTACAAGCAGAGGGGTTAATAACTGGTTTAAACCAGCAGGTGTTCACTCTCTCCTTCTCTCTCTCTCTCTCTCTCTCCCTCCACCTATTCTCTCTCACTCCACCCCTCCCTTCTCACATCCCTCTCCTCCACAGCCAAAACGTGGGAATCTGTCCACCTGTCTCAGTAGAGCTTACTGTGTTGTTTTCACCCAAATAAATCTCCAGTGTGAAACATGTTTCTTCTGAGCTGCATGGGTGGATAATGTATGCTTTCAGTGGTTTACTTTGAAATGGCAGAGAGACGAGAAGAGACTAGTAGTCACGTACTCAAAAATGGTGAAGAGATTTGATATACTTTATATGATTATTTATATAAGATTATGTGGAGAATATCTGCAGGACACTGGTAATAAATGGATATTCTTTGTAACAGGCTGTGCATGTGTGTGGGTGTGTGTGTGCACATGTCTTTGTGTGTTTTATTTGTGTGTGCGTGAGTGCAAGTGTGTTTCCATGTGTGAGCGCGTGTGTGCGTGTGCATGAGTCCGCGCGCCAGTGGCTGAGGAACAAATGTGAAATCATGTTGTGGCCTAGATTCAGCAAGCAAGATCGCATCTTCCCAAACCTGTCACTCACCACATGTCCCAGAAGTCGTTGCTATCACAGAAAAAGGTACTGACCTGTTCTTGGAAAGCCAATCAGCATGAACGCTCTTACAAACAAAGTCAATGAATCGAGGACAGGGGAGTTCCACATAAGACCACATATAGAAACTGCACATCCAGTTCTGTTCTGAGAAGTTATGATGTCTACACATCACAGTGAGATTAAGAGTGATCTCATTCAAAAAATCCCCCATCACCAATGCATTACGCAGAGCTATTTATTTCCATCTTACATTTTTAATGCAATTACATAAAAAAGAGGGCAGAGCATTTACCCATCTCAGGGTACGTCAGAATAAAGTATTGAGTGTAACACCGGGCACTCCAGTCCATCACAGAACTGCTGATATCTTCACTTCTCTCACAGGCAAACCTTTGCTGAGTACGAAAATTAGAACAAAACTGGTGGTTTGCATTTCTTTTCTGAGTTTTTTTTCTATTCTGTTATTTAGTTGTTTTTCCCCTTATCCCTGACCAAATTCTGTGTCGCACACCGTAATTAACAGCTTGCTGACATCAGAGTGTTCACAGGGTGTTCTGTTATGTGTTGTAGAGAGTCCTACACAATCAAATTAAATTTGAGCAAAAGGTCATCCCTGTAAGCAAAATGACGTCCCCTAGACGTCCCGTAATGGTCTCTCTGAACGTTCTAAAAACGTAAATGTGTATGGTTCCCGTGACAACTTTAGGACGTTTTGCACGACGTTCCAAGACCGTCCCGAGGACGTTGCGGTGACAACTGGGAAACGTTTTCTATAGGTCCTGGGGACGTTATGCAGGACGTTGCAAGCACCTCCCGAGGGCATTGTGGTTACGTCTGGGGAACGTGTTTCTATAGGTCCTGGGGACGTTCTGCAGGAAGTTGCAAGAACGTCCTGAGGGCTTTGTGGTGACATCTAGAAAACCTATTTTAGACGTCCTGGGTACGTTATTCAAGGATGCACCGCGGACGTAGCAGGCACGACCGTTTTTGCTGAGCTAAATGAAGAAAATAAAATAATAATAGATCGCGGAGCCGTCATTTTGCTTACAGTGCGCACACACACACAAGTTCATTTATATTACTCATTTCATATGATATGCATAGACACAGACACACACGATTACAAACTTGATTGCGGGCATGGGAATTGAACCGTACACCTTCCTATTACTAAACGAGATCACTACCTACTGTCCTAACACTGTCTGATTACTATAGTGCCACTTTAACAGGTTTATCACAGTGTGAGACAGCCAACAAACTTAGTCTTTTTTTCCGAGGGTTTGAGGAAAAGCATATTGTAGCAATCTCAGTCACTACGCATTGAGGGTTTTCCGTAATGATTCCTTTTTTAATTAACATCCATGGCACATCACGGACGTGCGGGCAGGGAGGCAGAATAACTAGCCAAACTAAGAATGATGAAATAAAATAAATATGAATGCTTCTGTACTGATCTGTGCTATAAATGTAATGTCTGCATGATTCCAATACAATGCATACATAGGAAGGTGACCAAGTGTCTAGCTTTAACATATTGAGCTTTCCACAGGCCTTCAAAGGTGGTGCAACAGAACGAAGAGCTCACCGGTCAAATTGTCTGATTGGAATTTCTTTAAAAATCCCGTCTCGCAAACACAATTTTGACAACAATCCTAATATTAAGGCCTATAAAGCAAACGTGCACTGCCCTTATTATGTTTAAAAGGAACAGGCTAATCTGCCGTTAGAAGGTTATTTAACAACACGCATATGCTGCATTTTAAAGCGCAAACCCTCGGTTTCAAACGAGGAGCGAACTGAGTGAGAAGGATCCAACATGGCCAAGCAGACTAGCCTTAAAAGCTTTTTTTCAGAGGCCAAAAACATCTGATGAGGGTAAACCTTCTGACGAGGATGAACCTGTAATACCTGCAGTGTTGCGCGTTTCCTTTTATTACCGTGCGTGAGCGCGCGGAAGAGCCGAGAGTGGTATTGCAGACAGAGATTTTGAAAAATTATAGCACTCGCCTCATATTGAAAATTGGAGCTGTGAACTTAGTTCAAAATTATGAATTATCAACAATGAACTGAGCAAGTTCATGTAGAAAGTGAACTTTCCAAACACTGAATACCTGAAGCCCTAGATGTTCGAACAGCATCACCAAAGAAAAAGCTGAAATGTCGGGCGTTTATGTCGTTATGGAGTGACAAGTTCTCTTGGCTCAGGTGCGAGGTAATTGATAGTCACAGTAAAATGTGCAAAGGATTCACAAGAGGGTCGAATAATTTAAGAATCTCTGCTCTCATTGAACAGAGCAATGACCATGTTGCGGCGCTCATTTTAACGCCACAGCAGGTTGCGCTTAAAGGCCACGTATTGACGCGCATCAGACATAAATGTTTTTGTTTCCCATTGTAAACTTAGGAAAATAAACATGTTGCATTCTAAACTACCTGATTATGTTATTATTTAAGCTATGCAGGCCGTCAGTTTTCTTCAATGGGCTAATTTAGAAGCAGAAATAGGCTAGATATTTGGCCGGCTTAAAATGTCGGGCAAATGAAAATCATTTTTCTCTAGCGGAACTTCTGGTTCAGAGAGGACCATCAGAGGACCAAATAAGAACGTTCCCTAAAAGTCCGTTTTAAGGCTCATGCAAACGTCACGCAGAGGACCTGCATGCAGGTAAAGGTTATGGGGACGTTTTTAAATGACGTCCTGGGGACGTGTGCTGACAGACCAAATTATAAGGTCCCCTAAAAGTCCGATTTAAGGCTCATGCGAACGTCACGCAGAGGACCTGCAGGTAAAGGTTACGGGACGTTTTTAAATGACGTCCTGGGGACGTGTGCTGAGTGACTAAATTATAACGTTCCTTAATAGTCCGTTTTAAGGCTCATGCGAACGTCACGCAGAGGACCTGCAGGTAAAGGTTATGGGGACGTTTTTAAATGACGTCCTGGGGACGTGTGCTGAGTGACCAAATTATAACGTTCCTTAATAGTCCGTTTTAAGGCTCATGCGAACGTTACGCAGAGGACCTGCAGGTAAAGGTTATGGGGACGTTTTTAAATGACGTCCTGGGGAGGTGTGCTGACAGACCAATTTATAAGGTTCCCTAAAAGTCCGATTTAAGACTCATGCGAACGTCACAGAAGGACCAAACGTAGACTTGCTATGAACGTCAAAAACGTTCTGGTAACGTCCTCTAGCGAACGTTGTGGCGGGGACCAATTGGGGACGATTGGGGACCTTGCGAATGTCCTGTTAACGTCCTGGGGACGTTCCCTGTTTGCGGGGATTGCACTTCTGTTTAAAATTCAGTCATGTGAGTGGCCTTTTTTCCGCATCCTTTGAGAGATATAGTGTATGATCATTTGTTTGGAAATTGGTGGTTGTAGATTGTCCTCTAAAATACTTGTAGTAGGCCATATGTAAGCAAATCTCCCTTTGATGGTATTCCTGATGATCAAAGCTTTTGTCCATTACTTGAATTTTGTACATTTTGTCAGGATTTTGAGCTCCCTATACACAGTTGTCCGTTTGCAAGCTGTTCTGTGGTTTACAGTTGCCCCTCAACCCAAAACTGGACTCACAATTCCTGTATTTTCCAGCTCTCAGCTGTGTGTATCAGGAGTAAGCGGGGTGACGCACCTTCTTCTTTTCCACAGTGGATGGATAGGGGAGTTTATGTACTTCAAGACTTTTATGATGACAATGGTCTACAAGCTTTCAATGATCTGCAAGCTGAATACAGTTTGCCTGGCAAATCATTTTTCTTTTACTTACAACTGAGATCTGCCATGAAGGCATTTGGTGTCCCTTGGGGAGTACCGCTCCTAACACTCCTAACTTTATAAATCCATCTCATCTTATGCATCTTTACCAGTAGAAAGTGTATTGTTCTAAGGATGAGAAAGAGATTTGCTGGGACACAGTATGGGAGAATCTTCATGTTACCTCCAAAAACACTGATCACCAATTAATACATGATGAATGTTGAAAATCATCAAATCTCCTAATTGTGACCTATGTACACTTAATGCTTCAGGGACTTTCTTACATATGTTTTGGGAATGCCCTAATGTTTTTGCCTTTTGGAGACATATACTGTATGCTCCACTTTAAGTGATATGCTTGAAGTAAATATTCCACTTTCACCAACCTTACTTTTGGTGACTACCTTGGAACTGACTTTACAGTAGAGGCGCATACTATGGGCTAGTCTCACCGCAGCAAAGACGAAAATGTTGGCCTTGCGATGGCAGCCGCCTCACACTTTATCATGGCAGCAGTGGGCCAACTCATTCCTAGAGATAGTTATGATGGAGTGATCTGTGGCCCGTGTCCATGGAGCTAGTCAGGAAACTTGCATGGGACGCAGCTTACAATTTGGTTAAAGAAAGAGTGCAGCATTAGTATACTTAAGTGAAGGTTTTTTGAGAGAGACCAGGGACTGGGGTGGGTAAGGGGCCGCCATGGGTTGGGGGATCGGTTGTACGGAAGGTTGTCCTGTTTCTGTTACATGTATGTTTTTGTATTGATCTAAAATGTAAAACCTGTACTATTTTTGTATCTCTCCTTTATATTACCAATAAAGAATTGATTAAAAAAAAGGATTAAGCTGGGTGAAGCTTTTCAAACCACAGTAACACACACTTAACTGTACCATGTGAAGTGTAATGCCAAAGCTCAAATATGTAAATGTAAACAGGCGAATTCCATGATAAAATTCCTTTTGTAATCTAATCTAAATAAGCCTTCAGAGTTCAACAGTGCTGCAAAGACTGTTCTAGAACAGTGCAGATGCTTCCACATTGTTTTGCTACTTGCTCTAGGCTAACATTAGCTACCTGAAACCGAGGATAACCTGGGACTACCTTGGCCCATGTGGAAACAAGCTAGCTTCTGCTGGTGCAGACCTGTAGCACCTGGGCCACAAGTTCACCATGTTGTCTATCCTTAAGCCCTCTACGACAACTGTGCTCCCTCTTCACGCAGTATTTGTAAAGATACGTTTTTAACAGACAGTTGTAGTCCAAGTCATTATCTTAAGCATTGCATGTTGGTGGTAGGGATGACTGGCCTGGGGGGCTCCTCACATTAGGCCATCATATGACCCCTTTTTCCCACTCCCCCCACCTTTTAGCCAAACAGTCTCCTCCATCGCAGCTTATCTGTCTCGTTTAATCCACTCATAATTCTAATCGCTATCAAAAATCAGGCACATGCACTTGGCTCACTGACTTACAGGCCGAGCACATTTGATATTAAATCAGGGGCTTGAAACGCTCACTGCAGTTATTCACAGAGTCCCCCCTAATGACTTCTGACTCTGGCACAGATCTCGCCCAGATCCAGAGAGAGAGAGAGAGAGCAAGAGAGAGAGAGAGAAAGTGAGATGGGTTTCAGACTAATCACTTCAGGTCCCATCGTGATTGGTGATTATCATCTGATCTCCCTGGCGGCAGTGGTTTTTTAGTCTGCAGTCGAGGGAAGTTTGGAAATCAAGGTTTGAAAATATCTGACCCATGAGGTTTTATGGGATTTAACGCCAAATCTGGGTCATCTAAACAAAATGTACCACTGCAAAGAGACTGTTTTCAAAGAGGAGAGAATGCAAATAGTCATTAGGGTAATGATGAGAAATGTGTTAGAAGACAGAACTGGGGCAGTCTGATTTGAACAGACAATCAAGGGAAAGGAGTAGCTCAAGAATGATGCATGGCCAAGGGGTGAGAGAAGGAAAGTGGGAGGGGATGTGTTAGGATGGAACTTGGAACCGTTGAATCTTCTGCGATGTTTGAAAGGGGCATGGTGGGTGTTTGTGTGTAGTACGTTCAAGACACACCAACCAACCACACACACACACACACACACACACACACACACACACACACACACACTCATGTGGCTCCATTTTCTAGACTGGACCAAAAATTATCATGAAAAGCCAATGCAGAAAATAGGCCACAAGACACACACACTATTCACAAAGAAGTCACTGAAAAGGCTCAATGTCTTACCCTGACAACCCCTTGAATGTATACAGTTCTGATGGTCTGCTTCAGATATCCAAAAAAGAGAGGCCTGTTTGACCAAACAGATTCACCACACGCTACTCACAAACCATGGCTTGGCTCTGCAAAGATTTCCCTGGCCTGTACTAACAGGTGCCTGGACTCACCTTGGGTTAGTGTGTGTATTCATGTATTCATTCAAGTAATGTCTGCAGAAAGGAGATGCAGGTTGCACCGGCTGGTGGTTGGATGACTGATTCATGAGAGCTGCGCAGGTGTGAGGCCTCCGTCCGCCTTCCACAGTTTTTCCCCTCCGAACCAGCGCAAACAAGCAGCTCCTGTTCCCTATCATCCACTTGGCTTCGGGCACACGCTGTACCTTGTTAGTATATTAATGATCACCTGAGCTTAATTAAGAGTGGGACGGACGTGAGCAAAGGGCTCTTTTTTTTTTTTTTACTCCAGGAGCACAGCAGGGAGGAAATCATTAAGCACCATTCTGAGGGCCCCTACATAATTAACACATATCACACTAGGCCTATATACTGTGTAGCAAATACACACAGGGATGTATACTGAAATGTCAGTGCAGATGTTTTAGGAAGCAACAAGTTTCTGGGAATTTTAAAACATTGACGTTTTTATATATATAAATATTGAACATGCTCACAACCATACTAATATTAGAACCTCAAGACGGTTTATAAGGGTAATAAATCTTTCCTGTTTTTTTTATATTTGTCTCAATGGGGCACCCATTTCTGCAGTGCATGTAGCTTTTCTTCTTCATGTTTGTAAGCAGCGCCTTGAGTTTCATGCAGGGTCGTCTTACAAACCCCAGAACTCAACTGTGAGGTTGAAGAAGTGAGGAGTGTGTCAGTGTCCCGCCCAGTGACATCCCTGTGAGACACCAGACCCTACTGAGCTGACAGGCTTGCCTTCAAATCAAAGGGATACACACAACTCCAACATGATTCCTGCCGGAGCCCTTGACACAATTCTAAAAAACTGAACTCTCAATATTTTGTTATGCTTTTTCAAGTGCCCTGAAAGGCATTCTGGCCTAGATCCGACTTGTGGCCCTGAGTGCTCTGAGGTGCCACTCCTTACCCAGTGTGCCCCTTGAGTAACATCATTTCCCCAGCGTGACCCTGTGGGCACCACCCCACATACCCAATGATCCCAACACTGGCATCAGCTTTCCCTCAGCATCACAAAACAGCCTTGCCCTTGTACGCTGAACATTCAGTTATGTAAGTGCCGTCAAAAGCAATGGCATCTCTGTCTTATTGGTGAATGCTGAGCATTATGTTAGGCCACTCTCTGCCAGTGACTTTAAGCGATGTACCCAGGAACTGCTCCAATTCAACATCTGACCCCAAGAAATATTGACACATGTAGATGACCACACACATAAACATATACAGTCACTTTGACACACACAAATCCATACACACACAAACACACACACACACACACACACACACACACACACATACACACACACACACTCACACACACACACACAAACATACACACTTACTTTGATACAAATCCATGCATACACACACACACACACAAACACATACACACAAACACAGACAAACGTACACACATAGATTGAGACACACACCAACCCAAGCAAATTCACAAATATGTACGCCCATACACACAGATTCACTGCAAATCTAGTTCATTACATGACCTAGAAACATATTGCAGGAGCGTGCCAGTGGCCCACAGACACATCCTGATGAGAGCCTCTAGCCAGAGAGATCAAAGGTGAAGAATCCACAGGTTCCCACGCAGCACCTGGCCTGCTTTGTTTAGGACGCTGAGAGGCTGTCCTTTCTCTGAGACGATGTTTAATCAGGGACATTTTTTAATGATCAGTTGGTGCTTGTAGGTAGGGACCTGCTTCTGGTACAACCAAACCTTTTTCATCATCTGATCCAACGCTGAATTTTCTTTTGATCCGCAACGGACCAAATTAGTTCTCTCTGGCAGCAAGATAAAAGGGCTCTTTAACAGGGACCTGCTTAAACAGGGTTCTTATAGGCTGAATCAGAAATTTTAAGAAAATATAATACGTCAGCAAAAAATGTCACTCAATTGATTTTACAGCGAAAAGTGACTACTTGTTCAGACATCATAAAAATAAAATACCCTACTATTCATGGGAAAGTGCAAGGAAGGTCAGCTTTGGTATGGCCGTGGTGATTCTTCCCCAGACTGACATTTTGGGAGCTCATCCATGATGACATTGCCGCTGTGTGAGCACTGAGCAACACCCTTCCTCTTCTAAAAGATCAACTTTTAAGATGCAGACCCAGATTTTACAAGGGATTTGTGAGCCCATGACTTACATATACAGCAGGCCCTATGGATAGCTTAGATATAATTTTGTCTGAACACATCCAACGTTCTGGAGTGTTTCCGTGACTGCTGCAGTGCAACATATCCACCTCTCATTCACTCTCGGAGTACTCAGTCACTCTCTCTCTCCCTCAGACCTGTCTGTTCATCTTTCCATCACATCATCTCTCTACCGCTCCCTTTTCCATCATTCTATCTGTCTCCCCTCCCCTCCCTATTTATCTCCATTTCGATCCCTCTCTCTCTCCCCCCATCCTTTTACGTTCCCTGAATTAATTATTACCACAATGAGGGGTTCATCCATTTCAAACCAGTGTGACTCATGTCCCAGTTTTGCCATCAGTAATGGACTGGTCTTCAGAGCCATTTGATGGGACAGATGCAAAGAGAACTGATTCATTACACGTTCTTAATGAGCCGCTCCACTGGAGAATATGCAGTATTATACTGCAATACCACACGCACAAAGATAGAAGGTTAGAGAGACTTGGGCATCAATCACGATGGTGGTCTACAGAGAAACATGTCACTGGCACGCAAAGTTAGCTTTAGAGTTAGCTGTGGAGACGGATCGTAGCAGCCACCAAAGCACATAAGTGGATATTTTTGAATGACATATTCACCCACCCCTGCCCGGATAAGAAAGTTCAGCTATGCACTACGCATATTTTTCAGCAAACATCCACATATTTGAACTGCCTGTGAATAATAGGGAACTGTCATTTTACATGGACGGAGTGGAACGGTTTGGACTGTCTACTCTGCGGAGAAAACATCTGTCACGACACTGTAGTTGTCAGTTTTTATCAAAAAACTTAAATGAAAACCGTGTCTCTCTCTCTGTCTCGCTCTTTCTCTCTCTCTCTCTCTCTCTCTCTGCAGATGGCTACTCACGGCACATTTTGGCAGACAAGTTTTATTCGCTGAAATCTGTTGTAATTGCTTTTTTGCTTGTGCCATCACAGCATTGTTTCTATTCCAAACACAGCTGTCATGGACGCGGCTAGTGAAGCGATCCTAGGCCACTGCTATTAAACAACAGACCCATCCCTCATTAATAATACAATTACCAACATACCATCTAATTTCTACGCATGTGGTAAAGCAGGACTGTTGGAATCCATATTCACCAATATATTGCATTCCTCTTAACGGTGGTAATGGTATCTTGAGATTCTTAAGATTTTCTTATGTACTTATGTATTGCTCATAGGAGAGTATTAAAAACATAAAGAAAACTCTGTATGTTTGTGGATGTATAGATAGGAAATATTTGTGGTTGTTTGCCACAGGAGTGAGGTCACATGCACTACCTCATGACCACCCATTACAGTCTGATCTCACAAGCATACTGTAATACTGACCTCACAAGCATACTGTAATACTGACCTCACAAGCATACTGCAATACTGATAACAATATCCATTATAATAATAATAATTGTAATACTCACAGTGATATCCATCCATATTAATATCTACATTCCTAAAAGGTAATGGGTAACATTTGTTGTGCATGAGTTTGGATGGGTGTGTATGAGTGTGTATGAGTGTGGATGGGTTTGGAGGAATAATGTGTAATTTGTGTGAGGAGTGATGGTGAGCCAGTGAGGTGTGTCTGACAGAGAGCTGCTGGATACACTGCTGCCACTCTGAACGCTCCAGTAAACTGAAGGAGAGGATTGTGGGTAAGTGTTACAGAGCGCAGTCAAGGACACAGTATACAAAACACACACCCACACATACAGTATATCATACACATACTAACTTGTTTATGCAATACTTAAAGTAATGTTCCTCATTTATTCCCACGTCATTATTGCACTGTCAAACACAAGGTATTTATGAAGATTAATGTCATATATGAGATATCTCCCAGAGGGAAAACCTCTCCTCATCTTTCCTTCACAATTTTCAAGGCATTGAATGATGTGCCATCACAATACATTTCAAAAGGCCAGGCTTGGGATCTCCTATCCAGGAGTTAACTAGCTTCAATCCTCTCTTCTGCTCTCTCTCAATTGAAGCCACGAGTTTTAAATCTCCTTCAGTGGAAAAGCAGGCTCTCCCAGTCGCACTGTGACGTCAGCACATTTGATGGAGCACACATGACCTAAATCAGGCATTTAGCTCTGAATTCCAAGACAGAGTTGTCTGTGGGGAGGGCAGAACCCAAGCTAACTTTTAAAGGGACAGAGAGGGTCTTTAAGAAAGAACTGGAGAAAACAATAAGTATATAAGTATAATTAGTCATAATACATATAAGCAGGTTTCATGATTGACTCCAGGCGTTTTATCCAGATTATCTGTAGATTAAGCCCGGAGACTAACATGCAGGCTGGCATTCAGACTGGCAGAAATTCAATTAACAAAGTGGGAAGTTACGAGAAGTGAGAGGAGGGTACTCTTAAAAAAAATAATCCAAATGAGAGCAGACTATTACACAATATACGGGTCAGATGTAGCCGCACTTTCTCTGTGTATGTGTGTGTGTGTGTGTGTGTGTGTGTGTGTGTGTGTGTGTGTGTGTGTGTGTGTGTGTGTGTGTGTGTGTGTGTGTGTGTGTGTGTGTGTGGAGGGAGAAATAAGGTGCTCAGCGTGTCTGTATCTGTGTCTGAACTGTTTAGCCAGGCAGGTTTCTCATCAAGCACAGTTTAGTATTAGTCTGGGGTTGCTCTCATCTTGTGTAATTGCTAAGCACTGCAATCAGACACTTTTGAACAGACACGTTTGAATGGTCTCACAACTTCTTCTTAATAGTAAAACTGTGTGGTCTAGAACAACAGCATCATTGCAACTCACAACATACAACTAGACATCACTCTGAAATGACAAGAAGAGAGAGACATCTAATGCAATCCTGGAGTCCAATCCTGAACCCTGATTCTGCTGGATGGGATAGTTTGGTGTCATATTGACTTTTGCCAGACCACTGGATGCTAGCCCTAAGCAAATCAATGCCACCCAACAAAGCCTTTAATCAATTGGTTTACATAGTTAATGTATTCTGTAGTTAATTGCTCTGTATTCACCAGCACTAACTTCAATCCACTGACACTCTCTACAGTGGACATGTTTAAAGGAGCAAAAGCTGTGATGCCGTGTTCGAGGAGATGAGGAAATCCCCTTCTACTGACAGCACGAAACAGGGTGGCCACTTTTTTTATCAGCAATCTCCATCTACATCTCTTAGAGGGTGGAAAAAAGAATGTCAGAGCACAGCTACCCCTTTTTTCTCTCTCTCTATCTCTCTCTCTTTTTATCTGTCTGCCTATCCTCGAGCTGCGACAGAGACTACAGATAAGTGGGAGATGTAGAGACAGCACCTGGTTGAGATGGAGTGTGCCGTAGGAAGACTACAACTAACTGAAACCAGGAGGCTTTAACTGAAACAGTTTGTGTCGATGCAGTTGACACTAAAAGGAAAGGCGTCCCCGTTTTCTCTCATGACTCATCACTGTAGTTCCCCTTTCAAAAACATTTCCAACTAGACAAACCTAAAAAATAAAGTGTACTGTTACCTGTCGATGACTGCTGTATTTTCGAAAAATCTGTCTCCTTTCTTTCACTCACAGCTCCTCACAGTATTAATATTGATAAAGTCAGTGTCGTTTTCATTGATTCTTCTTGAAAGTGAAATTCTGTATTCTCCTGTTCTGTATATGTTATAGTAGCCTACCTCCTAACACTTTGGGAAGCCCATGTAGGCTACTGGAGAGACACTGCTATGGACACAAGAGGAGAAGGGCACAAGCAAGCTAGGAGCAATCTTCTCGTGTCCAAAACCTGAGATGACCTAACCATAACTGCTACCGAGCTCAGTCAGCGTGACAAAAATAAGTGAAGATTTGTATTTACCCCCTGGGGGCAAACTAGACAGCTCAGGTACATGGCTGACAGGGAGCAGCAAGCTATGAAATCTCACTGTGGCAGGCACATGAACAAACGGATGGATGGATGGAAAAATAACGGTGACAGATAAAGTTAAAAAAAGCTACAAAACTAAAAATGAGCCAGTATCCTCTGTCTCATGTTGTG
>NC_137909.1:19228352-19233352 GCF_963457725.1 Sprattus sprattus | reverse complement strand
ACACACACACACACACACACACACACACACACACACACACACACACACACACGCGCACACACACACACACACACACACACACACACACACACACATACACACACACGCACATTAAACACAAACACTCTCTGTCACTCACACAAATACACAGAAATATGCACACAGTAAGTGGCAGAGAGAGTCCAAATCCCACAGGTCAAGCAGACCGGAGATAAAGACCAAATAATGATGTAGTAATGATGTAATGGTGAAGACTGAAGACTACTCCTGTCTTTATTAAACTCTCTATAAAAACCACTCCTAAGCCCATTCTGTTCAATTTAAACAAATCCTCTTTCACAAGTCTTTGGAAATCCTCTTTACTCTATTTAGTCATCCACAGGCCAAACAAATACCCCAAAACATTAAAAACCATTTCAAATGTGATTCTATTTGGTAATTGCATTTTGTGATTATCAATTATGGTCAAATATGCAACCATGGTTGGTGTAGATTCAGCATGAAGACCTAAAAGTCGTTTTGGAGGATGGATTGTGTGTGTGTGTGTGTGTGTGTGTGTGTGCCTGTGTATGTGTGTGTGTTTGTGCGTGTGTGTGTGTGTGTGCTAATCCTATGATGCAACTTCCTCACTGAGTGTGTGATGGGCCCCATGCCTCATGTGCATCTCGGTTCTCTCTCATTTTCTCTCCTCTACCTGCTGACCTAAATAAAGACTCGTTTGGTCCGATCGCTCTCCCTCTCTCGTGCGCGCTTTATCTCTTCGCCCATGCTCTCTACCACTCTCTCTCTCTCTCTCTCTCTCTCTCTCTCTCTCTCTCCCTCTCTCCTGCGCGCTTTATCTCTTCGCCCATGCTCTCTACCACTCTCTCTCTTACTCGTATGTCTTCGCCCATGCTCTCTACCACTCTCTCTCTCTCTCACTTTATCTCTTCGCCCATGCTCTCTACCACTCTCTCTCTTTCTCGTATGTCTTCGCCCATGCTCTCTACCACTCTCTCTCTCTCTCTCTCTCTCTCACTTTATGTCTTCGCCCATGCTCTCTACCACTCTCTCTCTCTCTCACTTTATCTCTTCGCCCATGCTCTCTACCACTCTCCTCTCACTTCCTCTCTCTTCTTCTCTCTCCCTTTATCTCTTCGCCCATGCTCCCTACCACTCTCTCTCTCTGTCTTTATGTCTTCGCCCATGCTCCCTACCACTCTCTCTCTCTGCCTTTATGTCTTCGCCCATGCTCCCTACCACTCTCTCTCTCTGTCTTTATGTCTTCGCCCATGCTCTCTACCACTCTCTCTCTCTCTCTCTCTTTATCTCTTCGCCCATGCTCTCTACCACTCTCTCTCTTTCTCTCTCTCTCTTTATCTCTTCGCCCATGCTCTCTACCACTCTCTCTCTCTTTATCTCTTCGCCCATGCTCTCTACCACTCTCTCTCTCTCTCTCTCTCTCTCTTTATCTCTTCGCCCATGCTCTCTACCACTCTCCTCTCACTCTCTTACTGTATCGCTTTTGCTTCCACCCCACCAAATCTCTCTCTCTCTCTCTCTCTCTCTCTCTTTATCCACTCGCTGGTGTGAGACGAGCCTTCCGCACAGTTAGGCCTTACTGGGTTCTTACTGAAAGCTCTCCGTATGTATGTGTTTGTGAGTGTGTGCGTGTGTTCCTGACAGTATAATGGTCATCCTCCTCCACTTCCTTGTCAGAGTGTATAGATGAATGTGTGCTGTGGCCATGGATGCTCTGTGTACGTATCTGTGTGTTTGTGTGTGTGTGTGTGTGTGTGTGTGTGTGTGTGTGTGTGTGTGTGTGTGTGTGTGTGTGTGTGTGTGTGTGTTAGGTGTGCTCTGTGTTTATAGATCTCAGCCCTAAACAATATCACGCAGCAGAACAGTTGATGGCCCACATCGGTTGATTACAATGCTTACACTTGCACAGATACCATCAGCACTGCCACAGCGAGATATGCCAGTTGCCACTTTGTTTGTTCCACACACTCACACAAACACACACAAATCTACACAAACACACACACATACACACACACATGCACACACACACACATACGCATGCTCACATGCATGCATGGATTCACTCACAGACACACACACTCACACACACACACACACACCCACACATGTGTAATTAAAAAATCCATATCAAAGTCTTTCTCCCCCGTGCCATAATGGCTGATGCCGTCTGGCGCGAGAACCCAGAGAAGCTGAAGAGTCTCCAGTGACCAGCTGTTCTCCTCTCTCACATCTGGCCATGGACTACCCCCAACCCCCAACCCCCAACCGCCCCTCCAAACCCACCCCACCCCACCCCACCCCCCCATACGATTCCAAACATCCCAACCTCCTAATGCCCAACCATGTGTACCACCCCCAATCTGATGTCTCTCTTTTAAAGCTATATCATGTATATTTTTCTTATGTTGATATACACTCTTCTGCATAACTAACTTGAGGCCTTGAAAATAGCAGGTATATGACAGGTCCCAAACAGTGCCACTGTGCTTAGTCTCATCTCCTTAAAAATATCACATACAAAATTATTTCTGTGGCCACAGGTATTACTTCGCTGGTCACACACACACAAACGCACACACCAGACACACACACACACACACACCTACACACACATATACACACAGACAGACACACACACACACACACTCATACCTTCACACGTATCTTTACATTTGTTGTGGATGCATCTCAGAGTTTTGACAACAGTTTGCAAATTTAAGCAACTGTTGCTCCCCTACATAGGCTAAAATGCTAGGTTGTTTTATGACGCAAATGCCTGTTTGGTACATAATGTGAATACATTTGTTTGGTAAACAGGGAATGAAACAACTTGGGCCAAGGCCCTGGTTTTAGAAATTAGAGTTCAATGGGCGATGTGTTCTTCTTAAGTGGTTGCTCCCAATTAGACAGATCTCTTCTAAAAAAGCCTTAGAAGACAAAGCCTTAGTGACAAAAAAAGTGTTATAGACTCCAGCTTTGGTCTCACACCTATTTCATCAAGAAAATGTGATATACCCAGGGGTATGCGACGTGGCAATTAACACATTAGATTAGTGTTGTTGAAGACATCACACCCATAGATCTTCCAGAATCTTGGAGCGCAGCTGACTCTAATTGCCTTTGCTTGTGGGGCGTGTTAATGGCCTGGTTTAGAGCGATACAGGGTACAAGGATGAGTCTACAGTATATGCAGTTGAATTTATAGTTGCAGAGGGCATTTGGGTTTACGGACTGTGCTTTAGAGAAGCATTCAGGCTTAGTACACAGGGAGTAGTTTAAAGCTGTGAGAAGGCCAGGTAGTGTAAAGGATGGAGTGGGTCCAGTTTGCGCTCATAAAGACAGTGAGGGTTTAGAGAGGCCGTAGGGATAGGCGCGCTCTACTTCAAAACAAATATATAAATGTGTTTTCGGGTGCGAGTAAAAGAATGTAAACTATTAGTAGAATGAAAACCGCACTCTCAAGATTTTCTCTTTTAACAATAAGACCAGTTTATTTTAGTACAGACGCGTTTCGGCCTTACGCCATCGTCAATGTGTCAGTGTGACGATGGCGTAAGGCCGAAACACGTCTGTACTAAAATAAACTGCTCTTATTGTTAAAAGAGAAAAGCTTGAGAGTGCGGTTTTCATTCTACTAATGGTTTAGAGAGGCCTCCAGGACTGAGCTGACTGTGAGTTTACAGACGTTCATTCATCATTATTGTGTGGTGAGTTTACCACGGTTAGCCGTGGTTTAGAGACTGTTTATACGAAGTCTAGTTTGTCTGCGTCCGTAAAGTTCATAATACAGATAGCCCTATTATTTAGACGAACACTCTCTATCCGCGCACGGTATCCGCAACGATCCAAATCGGGGGTAGAAAATGAGTAGATTTCAATCGGTACGGGGGCTGGTGTTCGTCTGCACAGATTCACGCAACCCGATGACGTCATTGTCCCACGTGATCCACATGCGATCTCCAGCCAATATATGTAACACTTGTTATCGCTTTACATCTCACTAATGGTGTGTTTCGAACTCACTCTCATTAATCCAGCCTACTGATTTTTGTTTAGCCTCCTATCTTGATCTAATTCTTTTTATTCAGACATTACATAACTTTCATGACCACAAATATAAATTGGCCAGCGATTTGCTTTTTTGTTAATAAATTGAAGTTAAAATGGTCGGAGCAAAGCCTCATGGGAAATGGGATGACAGACATGTCATGTTGTACTGTTCCAAACTCTTTATTATCAATAGAAAATAGAATTCATTTTCGCATAACCTTTAGTCTGACCACTGATTTTATTAACCACCATAATGTAATGTTGTTAATTGGAGCTTGAATGTCTTGTGTAGTGTAATGTGTTTATCCGTGTGCTGTGCTCCTTTACCGTGTGCTGTCTAGTCTTTTCTTCTACGTTTTTCAAGTTTTTTCAGTTGTCTGTAGCAGCGCTAAAGCGCCACCAACAGGCGTGGGGTATGTACTACAGCTACTACTAATGTCGGTCCTTACGCAGATCTCTCTCGTTACCAGGCTCCGTCCTTACGAAATTAAAAGATTCGATTTGTGTGAAAAATTAGTGAATCTAGACTTCGTATAAAGGGCACCTTAGTGATTGCAGGCTTGCAGGATCTAGTTTTGCAGTTTCTATCACTGGGGGTAAAGTCAGCACAAAACTAATTTTTGACAGTGCATGATGGATTTGTTTGAACACATGCACATTTGTTTTTCCAGATTTACCTGATTAGGCTTTTCCATTTAACTTTACTATTACACTGTGGTCTGGGTGCCTTGTCTCATATCACCAACTTAGACGTGCCCAAAACCAACCATGACCCCGGCCTGTTTCCTGTTTTTTAAGGGCACAGAGAGACCCAATTCAGCTGTGGGCATTTGGCATGCTGAACTGCCATATTCTACACGTTCTAAAACGTCCTGAAAAAACGTCCCTTTACCACGAAGAAAAAAGTTGTTCACTCTTCTGTTTTT